>NC_064927.1:400097563-400400433 GCF_023897955.1 Schistocerca gregaria | reverse complement strand
CATATTATCTTATTTCTGGGACATCATTCTTCCCTGGGGATGTTATCCCAACCGGAAACTAAAAGCTCTGTATGTCTGAGGAGTATAAGTGTTGTATGTACACACATGTGATAGTAAAAAGAGTGAAGTGTGTATGAAGTGATATGTGACTGTACTTTATCAAACAAACTAGATGGCAGCTCTAGTTTGTAAGGTGTCAGGCAAATCTAACACCTTCCATGAAAACCCTGACATGATAAGCAAATCCAGTAGTATGTTACATAGCTCCGAATAAATCGTGACATTAAATTAACCAAAGTAATACGAGAAACGAGTGAGCAAATGGAGTACCACAGACTAACACAAGAATGCCTAAATGCATGTCATACCTTCCCACCGTGAGACAGACGCAGTTCTGAGGGGAGAAAAGAGAACAGAAGCCGAGAGCAGAACCATGTTAAGCTGGAAGGCCCTGCGATAAGGGACGGACACCCACGTCGCCAGCTAACCGCTAGGACCACCCCAGCCGCAAGTTTTAGCGTGACACTTTTTCGCGTCTCTGTTACGTAACGACCACCCCCCCCCTCCCCCCAGCCCATGTTAAAAGATAGAGTCCTCCAGAAGAACAGTATTGATCTTACGATAACACTAAAAGGACCACACCAGCTGCAAGTTTTTGCTTGAGACTTTTTCGTGTCTCTGTTACGTTGTAAACTTTAAAAACATTGCCCCACCACGAATAGTATAACGTTTCTCATTGGATAGACAGAATTTTTGTAGGCAGAGCTTAAGGTTAACATTGAGACCCTGATTGGTCAGATGAAAACACAGCCAGATTTTTTTTTAACCAACTTCGGTAAATTGTAATAAGGAGAAGTTAGGAGAGAGTTGCTTCCGCGACGGCGAGGTGAGCGGAGCTGTGCTGCCCGCCGCTCCCTGACGAACACCGACAAAGTAATGAACGCACACGATGCTGCGTAACAGCGCATAAAGCTTCACTCAAAACTGCAGATGTCTCATCTGTTACACCCCCTTTTTGCGTAATACTAGTGTCGATCGTCAATTAAAGCTCATGGTGTTCACATTTGCCACTTGAAGTAAAAATCTTAAACGCGATGATTTTTCTGTTATATAGTTACTGATAAGCCACATCAGCCACTGTAAATTACGACAATTTAGGTAAGTAATTAAAAATAATTGAGGGTCACTGTAGACCATTTTGATAGTTTTCTCTTTTGTGAAACTTAATTTAAACCTAGATTATAGAAGTGATATGGCATAGGTCATCCTTCGATCCATTGTAGAACTTGGAAACCCATTCAGGGAATATTCGTTCACATTTTTGTTGAACGCAGTTGGTTTTTACCATCCTGTATTAAAACATTTCCTTTCATCAATAGTGCAATTTATAAACAATGTTTTGTGAGTAGAATAAAATTTCCGAGGGTAAATTTAACTGCTTTTTCGAGGTTATTTTACCATCTAACTAAAAATAGGAAAGCCTTGAACCCGTTCCACTAAATTTAGTTAGTATTAAGATTCTTTTACAGGGAGTGCAGTGGATCTGATGCTGAAATCATTAAGTATTTGGTTATATCATCGCTAGTCTCACTGAACTCTTCTGAGCTCTACATGTCATATGTGGTCTGACGTCTCCTTACTAGCAACAGGTCCCAGGTTCAAACTAGTCAATTCCCTAAAAACATGCTCAGACCTTCATTGCGCGAAAGTGGTGGGGAGACACGATATAGAACAAACAGACACCACACAGAATGTTAGAGAATGGCGACCCTGCCAGGATGGTAAAATACCATGATTGAAAGTCGACCACCAGAAACATACCTGCTGAAAAATTTTTGGAGTACAATTTTTTTTCTAAAGTTATACATAGTCGAAAACAGTAGCTGCAGCGATAGATAGTAAAAGTGTTCAAGAAAAAGAAAGACATTGTAGCAGAGATAATAGCATAATTAAGTTATGAATTTTAATATTGTTAGAATTAAGTTTTCTCTCCGATGCAAGCTCGCAGGTGGAGAATACATCGTTGACAAGTTTGTTCTGACCCAACAAGTAAGTGAATGGATTGTCAAGTCGTGTGTGTCAAAAGTTTATGAAATGCGTGAGATAGTATGAGCACATGTTGACTCAAAGTAGGATGCGTGAATTGCTTTTAAAACAGAAAATAAGGGATTCGGAAAGATTAGCAATGGCAGATCGAGACCTTGACCGAATTGAGGTAGAGACCCAACATGAAGACGGACAGAGCATAGAGGACAGTACAACAGACGATGCAGTATCGTAAGAAATAGGACAGATAACGCACCATAACGAGGATAATGTACGTCAAGGCTTAGAAAACGTAAGTCAGCATACGACAAAGGAGCAGGAAAGTAGAGAGACAGTCGATGAGGATTCTAACTTGCGTCTTGAATACGTAGAACCCATAGTACAAGTAATCAGAGCTCCCTCACTACAGAGTACAAGGAATGAGAGCAGAAACGTGTCACAGCACAGTTCAATGCAATCGGTTGCGAACCAACACTTGGGCGAAAACACAGAGCGTAGGACGTCGGAAGAAAACGCAATAGGACGCACCAATCTGGCAGAATTATTACAACAAATTACGGAAACCGTGACAAGGCAAAATAAAGACATAGCGAACCAAATTCAAATTCAGAATGCAGAAACCACGAGACAAATGCGTGAAATTAAAGAACAAAACAAAAAAAATCAGTTACACCTAAATTGTATTGAAGACGAGGCAAAAGAATCTCGAGAAGTGATACGAAACTTAATAACAGGTCACTATCAATTGAGAACAGACATTAACAAGGTACAAGCGGACGTACAAACATTGCGTAATGACATTCAGGACGAGAACAAAACATTACGTAACAACACCCAGGGAGAAGTCAAGAAACTAGAGAAACAGATAAACGAAATTACTAGACAAGCAGCAGGTACAGCGCGGGAAGTTGTTGAAAACAGTGTGTTACACAAACGTATCACAAAAGCAGCGCTGAAAAGATATGATAACAGCATAGTCAAAACAGAAGCGCAAACGAAGCGACAACTTCAGAAATTTCGAACCATTGAAGAGCGTAGTGAACGGATCGAACAAGCACAGAGTCTGCAACCACATCCGTATCTGCAACAGCACCGGAAAAACAAGCAATTAACGAAGATATTACGCATTTGAGATTCCAATCACAGGCAACAAACACGTTTCGAAATTCTTGATGAACAAACGTCATCACAAACACATGCGGAACCACAAATGTATGTTTCAAGACAGTTTGGCCTGTGCAATGAAGGAGCAAGGTTAGCCAGAGAAGATACCGAACCAATACCTGACAATGGAAAGTTAGATCGCGAAGAGTACAGTGCAATGCATTCAGCTACACGTTCACAACCGTTGGAAGAAAATTATTGTGTACCACTCCAATTATACCACGCAAGGGTAGGCGAAAGTTACAGTGGATAATATCCAATGGATCTACCACAACCGAAAAGAATGACGGGAGAAATGATCAGAAACAAAAGTGGCGAAGAATCGCGAATTTCATATGGAACTATGACGAAGTTCGACAACGATCATTTCCTCACAGTCAGAAAATTTCAACACTTTCGAGAAGGGAAATCATTACTTCCACAAACTTTTATTGATCAATTCCGAGTAGGATTACCAGAACACTGGACACTAGCACACAAATTAGACTTTATATGTGCACATATGTCAGGAACAGTCGCAGAAACCATGCAGAATGTTGCAGCGACATGCCGATCGTATGAAGATTTCAGAGAGAAGATTCTCTCACGATATTGGTCCAGCAAAGCAGAGAACAGAGTGAAGTACGAATTATTACAGAACCCATATTTTGAAAATTCAGGAGAGAAGAGTCCCGTGAAATTTTTCGAAGTAATGGCAAACAAAAATCAATGCTTAGATGTACCATACAGTGATGGAGAGTTGATTAAATTATGCGCGATGAAGCTACCATTGAAATCCCAGCAATCATTAGTAGGTCGCGGAGGCAATGATGTCGAAGCATTTAAAGGTACTCTAAGGGAACTAGAGTTCATATTTTCGGAAGATGACGCAATAAAAAGACGAAGCACACGTGAAAACAAAAGCAAAAAGCAGTGGAATCCAAAAGACACAGTACGAAGAAACAATAATTACGAACCATGTGAAAACTTCGCACCAAGAAACGACAATCGATTTCAACAAAGAACCGTTTATGGATTTAGAAGAGAATATGGCAATAACTATAATGCACCCAGGAACGGCAACAACTATTGCATAGGGAATAACGACAACTGGAACGGGTACTGGAGAACCAATAGACCGACAAATTATCAACAATGAAACTACTATCAACAAGCTGAACAAGAAAAGAGAATACAGATAGAAGAAGTGGAGATAAGACCACCAAACCCCGATAAACGTCTGAATTGACAGCTAAGTGCCCAATGCCAAAGAGAATGACGCACCGACCCAGGACAATTGCAGCACCTTGAACAGAGAAGTAAAAATCTTATCACGAAAAGAGAAGAAGAAGAAACAGTCAGCAGGGACCAGATAAAAACGAAGACAAGAAAATAACAATATCATGTTGGGACGAAATTAATTGGGAGAATACTGACGAGGAAGACGAATTACCAGAGGAAGGAACAACAAATGTAGGAGGAAAGGACGAAGTAATGAGTATTGCAGATCTATTTGATATGGAAATCAGGGAAAGCGAATTCAATGAGGATAATGTGCAGTCGACAGAATTTGAAAATAAGTTACGAGTGGGCACACAACCCACCTTATATAATGAAGGAAGTTATGAAGTGATAATTAGAGCATTTAGAAGCGATTATGTGGAAGTAGCGAAGAAGAAGGAGAAGATAGACTAGGTTGAGGAAAAAGCAGAGGATACTGAAGAAAGCGTACATGAAGGAAGAAATAGAGAAGAGGAAATAAAAGATAGAGAAGTAGCAGTCGAAGCTTATCCTACAGAAAGTTCGGATTTACAAGGGAAATTCCTAAAAAAACTCATGTATGATTTAGTGGAGGATTCGTTGATGCAAGGAGAAGAAGAACAGAACCAACCCTTTCAAATTCAACCAATTGTGAAGGCCATGGTAAAGCATATCTCAGTCAATATTGTAATTGATAGTGGAAGTGAACTGACTGTGGTCTCAGAAAATTTATTCATGCAGTGTAATGCCAATGAGAAGTAGCCAGTTCTGAAAACATGTAGGATTAAAGTAAGAGGTCCTATTAGAAACAATGCTGTGGAAGTTACGAGACAAACAAGGTTAACTCTTTCGTGTCAAGGTCCAAAGATCGAAGCCAACTTCGTGATTATACTGTAGATTTGATTATAGATCCAGATTTTTTAAATGAGAGACGAGCGATAATTGATATGGGGAAAGGTAGCGTAACATTCAGGAATGTCACACTTCTCTTTGAGCAAAAGCTAAAATTAAAAGAAATACCACTTATAAACAAACAATTAAGAACGATGCGAGACAAAGAGGGTGAAGAATTACAATGGTATGCACAAAAGGGGGAATCGCCTCAACTCATGTTAGAAGTCCATAAAGAAATCGACGAAAAATCGCAAGAAGTTCAAGTAAATAATCAGCACAATATTTCAACATTATGTTGCAGATAAGATCGTCAGGAGAAAGAAGAATGAAGAGAGAGGAAGGTGGGAAAAAGAAAGTAGTTTCAATAAAAACAAAAACAACAACAATAGTACCATAGATTAAGGTGAAGGGATAGAATGTAGATAGTCTAACAGGATGAAATACTAAAATGATATACACCACGACACTACACAAAAAATAAAAAAATGAATTTGAGGATTTTTGTAGAAGTTAAAACTCGAAATACCTAAGAATTGTAACATGGAAAGGGCGCCGAAATTTGTAAAGCTTTTTAAGAAGGTGTAAGACAATGTAGGTACTAGACATATGTTAGATGATTATAAGTAAAACTTTTTGTAAAAACCATTGTAAAAACTCCAATAAAGACCAGATGCAATGATCCACAAGTTGCAACGTGAGAAGTATCAAGAAGGAAATGGACGTAATTAGCAAGACACGATTCCTATAAGGCAGAAGCGTCGAGAGAAATGAAAGGACAGTGAGACCAACAGAAGGCCCTTGTATCGGAAGTGGGCTGTAAGTCTGCCCGCTAAGCAGAACCCTGATGGGACAGGACACAGAACCACACAGTGGCGGAGCCCTGCAGAGACACGACAGGACACCGAACGCCAGAAGGGTCTCCGACCACCCCGATACGGTGGAGCGAACAAAAACGGCCCGTTGAGAAGACTGCGTGGGCAAGCCACCACTGTCAAAAAATATGTGTAAATGTCACACTACCGATATTAAACAGCACGCTGATGCACGAAACTGAAGAAAACTTCCACAAAGAAAAAATGACATGCCTAAACAATTTATCAAACTGTTACTAAGAGGAGAACTTCAAAGCGACTAGTTATCAATAAATATTTCCATGTCCTGCCCAGAGAAGAACCAAGAAGCAAGTAAGAAGCAGAGAAAAAGCAGGATGAACAGAAGTTGAAGATTTGCAAGATTGAGACCAAGAAAGAAGATTGGTGAAGAATAGACGACATACCTTCCCAAATCCCTATCCTATTGTAAACTAGTAGTCTGCAAAGTATTACAACGAAAAACTACCGCTTTCAGCGACACATGACGATGACTTTCACGCATACAAAGCCAGTAAACCACGAGATTCTGCACTCACAGCTCCATTCCATCATGGGACCTCCACAACAGCAACACACACTTGCAAAGCCAACAAGGAATGACGGACGAGGCTGTACATCAAATACTTGCCCCCATCCATCTCAATCAAGTCCATCACCTTCATGCAAAAAACATTCGCCAACCTCATGCTTAAACATTCATAGGATTGCGTGAATGTGTGAAATCAAATTATGTGACATAGAAATTGTGCAAAAGAAACTTGTGAAAAACTAAGTAAGTTTAGCTCACCAGACAGCTAATAAACTACAAAATAACAGTCACTGACTATGGACTTAAGTAAAAAAATAGACTATCGATAAAAATAAGTGATTAGTTCTGAGATGGACAGTATATAAAGAACAAAAGTAAGGCAAATAAACACTAAAACTACTTGCCACTTATTTTCTCCTCATAAAAAATAAAAGAATAACTATATTTTACTTATTTTCTCCTTATAAAAACAAAGAATAAAAAATTATCTTGTTGGATGTTTTCCCTTTTTTTAAACATTTGTACCATTTGTTAGGATAATACCTCAATACTTGTGGTTGTATATTTCTTTGTCAAAGCAATTCTTGGAAATAATTCTTATTTGCTAGTGTAACAATGATGAAATGAGTGTCTAGAAACAAAAACAATTTACTTGTACATGATATTTAGAAAATTTGTTAGGAATAGATTTTACTTAATTACTACATTTATAAAAACAATATTTCTAAGAATATCGATGTGAAAGACTCCTCACTTGCGATAACAAACTTCGTAAAAAAACTTCACAATTATTTAAGGAAAGAAATAATTAAAAAATAATAATTATAATAGAATAAAAATATTCTTCCCTTGTCAATATAAACATATTTTTGATAATAATATGGAACATTATAAAAATATAAATTAGTAATACAAACTAGCATAGACAGAATAATGTGGCTGATGAGTAGGCAGCAAAATTTAGATAACGGAATAATTTTTGACTGGATTAGACAACGATTCAATCATTGCCTAACTTCAGTACAAAAATTAAGTTTGAAGGGTGGTGATATGTAAGGTGTCAGGCAACTCCAACACCTTCCATGAAAACCCTGACATGATAAGCAAATCCAGCAGTATGTCAAATAGCTCCGAATAAATCGTGACATTAAATTAACCAAAGTAATACGAGTAACGAGTGAGCAAATGAAATACCACAGCCCAACACAAGAATGCCTAAATGCATGTCATACCTTCCCACCGTGAGACAGACGCAGTTCTGAGGGGAGAAAAGAGAACAGAAGCCGAGAGCAGAAACATGTTAAGCTGGAAGGCCCTGCGATAAGGGACGGACACCCACGTCGCCAGCTAACCGCTAGGACCACCCCAGCCGCAAGTTTTAGCGTGACACTTTTTCACGTCTCTGTTACGTAACGACCACCCCCCCCCCCCCTCCCCCCAGCCCATGTTAAAAGATAGAGTCCTCCAGAAGAACAGTATTGATCTTACGATAACACTAAAAGGACCACACCAGCTGCAAGTTTTTGCTTGAGACTTTTTCGCGTCTCTGTTACGTTGTAAACTTTAAAAACATTGCCCCACCACGAATAGTATAACGTTTCTCATTGGATTGACAGAATTTTTGTAGGCAGAGCTTAAGGTTAACATTGAGACCCTGATTGGTCAGATGAAAAAACAGCCAGATTTTTTTTTTAACCAATTTCGGTAAATTGTAATAAGGAGAAGTTAGGAGAGAGTTGCTTCCGAGACGGCGAGGTGAGCGGAGCTGTGCTGCCCGCCGCTCCCTGACGAACACCAACAAAGTAATGAACGCACACGATGCTGCGTAACAGCGCATAAAGCTTCACTCAGAACTGCAGATGTCTCATCTGTTACACCCCCTTTTTGCGTAATACTAGTGTCGATCGTCAATTAAAGCTCATGGTGTTCACATTTGCCACTTGAAGTAAAAATCTTAAACGCGATGATTTTCTGTTATATAGGTACTGATAAGCCACATCAGCCACTGTAATTTACGACAAGTTAGATAAGTAATTAAAGATAATTGAGGGTCACTGTAGACCATTTTGATAGTTTTCTCTTTTGTGAAACTTAATTTAAACCTAGATTATAGAAGTGATATGGCATAGGTCATCCTTCGATCCATTGTAGAACTTGGAAAACCGTTCAGGGAATAGTCGTTCATATTTTTGTTGAACGCAGTTGGTTTTTACCATCCTGTATTAAAACATTTCCTTTTATCAATAGTGCAATTTATAAACAATGTTTTGTGAGTAGAATAAAATTTCCAATGGTAAACTTTACTACTTTTTCGACGTTATTGTACCCGCTAACTAAAAATTGCAAAGCCTTGAACCCATTCCACTAAATTTAGTTAGTATTAAGATTCTTTTACAGGGAGTGCAGTGGATCTCACACTGAAATCATTAAGTATTTGGTTGTATCATCGCTAGTCTCACTGAACTCTTCTGAGCTCTACATGTCATATGTGGTCTGACGTCTCCTTACCAGCAACAGGTCCCAGGTTCAAACTAGTCAATTCCCTAAAAAGACACGCTCAGAGCGTCGTTGCGCGAAAGTGGTGGGGAGACACGATATAGAACAAACGCAGAATGTTAGAAGTTAACAACAAGTTTCGCGTTCTTATTTTATCTGCTCACTTACGCTCGGTGGTGACGCTAAGGATAGCGTAATCTTCCGTATTCCGCCGAGGCACTCACAAACTTGGCTTGGCTTACGAAGGAAAAGATGCCTTAGTGCTGTAAATTCCGTCTCTGAGTCGTCATGTGTTAAGGAACGTCGGTGTGGGAGTTCTACAGAAGCAGTGCGTATGATGTGGGTTACATTATTGGGGTACAACGCCGTAACCTAGCCGTGCTATTGAGTGCTGAGTTCCATCGCCTTCGGACACCAGCAGTCAGAGATCTTCTTTATACTGCCCTTGCACAACTAGCGCAACGTATTCTTTCACATCTGCGCCCTATTGCGCAATGGACACATTGAACACACTGTACAGAGTAACTGCACAACATCAGCAGTTATTATCAAAAAGCTGAGGTCGCCGTCGGATAACAGCCAGGAACACAGAACATATGTACATCGCTGTTAATATAACAATATTTTATTGACTAAATGAACACTGCTTTTTTGCATTGTTTCACAAATTTTATTACGGTTGCTGCACAACCCAGGTTTCGGTTTATAATCCCATTTTCAGGTACATTACTCTCTGTTGCGTAAACTTTACAGTTGTCTTAGAGAATCACTAGAAAAAAACACAAACCATGTAAATAAAACAACACAAGTCTATCCGAAACTAATCCATTCCTTTAAAATAACCTGGCCAGAAACTGATGGCTGAGAGGAAGACAACGCCAAACCGAAACGAGAAAAGTAATGGGTGTGCCAACCCTTACTATTGCAGCACATCATTTCACTCAGACATTTTGCAGGCCTTATCTCCTGCACATCCACAACTCGCAAGAGGCCGATGATTAGATACTATGTGAAATTAAATTAAACCTGTTGGAACACTAATTGTGCAAAGACTGGCAGCCACTTAAAGTGTCAAGACACTAACTTTTTAAAGCATATAGTTTTGCACATGAGCCTTGGGAGCAGCAACATACAAATTCGATTAAAGAAAAACAAAAAGAAGTCTGTGCAGACTATAGAGTTTTCGAAAGCGAAGCAACAGGTGCTAAGCTAGTTATCTATAAGAATAATTAAGAAAGTATGCACGCATCGGACTATAATAATATCTGATGCTGCGACAAGTGAAAAGGAAAGTTGAAGAGTGAGTGCCCTTTTATCTGTCTCCACAGCTTTCAATGGAGTTCCGCTCTTGACTATAAGGATTTTTACAATACATGCTCACAACTCTCCGTACTTGCCTTAACGAAGCTGAAATCGCAAAAAGCAGACATTACATTGTTGCTACAGGAGGTTTTAATATGGAGAGGATGGCACTATAAAAAGAAGTGAAGGATACCAGAATGAGATTTTCACTCTGCAGCGGAGTTTGCGCTGACATGAAAATTCCTGGCAGATTAAAACTGTGTGCCCGACCGAGACTCGAACTCGGGACCTTTGCCATTCGCGGGCAAGTGCTCTACCATCTGAACTACCGAATCACGACTCACGCCCGCTACTCACAGCTTTACTTCTGCCAGTATCCGTCTCCTACCTTCCAAACATTAAACAAGCTCTCCTGCGAACCTTGCAGAATTAGCACTGCTGAAAGAAAGGATATTGCAGAGACATGGTTTAGCCACAGCCTGGAGGAAGTTTCCAGAATGAGATTTTCACTCTGCAGCGGAGTGTGCGCTGATATGAAACTTCCTGGCAGATTGAAACTGTGTGCCCGACCGAGACTCGAACTCGGGAACGTTGCCTTTCGCGGGCAAGTGCTCTACCATCTGAGCTACCGAAGCACGACTCACGCCCGCTACTCACAGCTTTACTTCTGCCAGTATCCGTCTCCTACCTTCCATACTATACAGAAGCTCTCATGCGAAACTTGCAGAACTAGCACTCCTGAAAGAAAAGGTATTGCGGAGACATGGCTTAGCCACAGCCTGGGGGATGTTTCCAGAATGAGATTTTCACTTTGCAGCGGAGTGTGCGCTGATATGAAACTTCCTGGCAGATTAAAACTGTGTGCCCGACCGAGACTCGACCTCGGGACCTTTGCCTTTTGCGGGCAAGTGCTCTACCATCTGAGCTACCGAATCACGACTCACGCCCGGTACTCACAGCTTTACTTCTGCCAGTATCCGTCTCCTACTTTCCAAATTTTACAGAAGCTCTCCTGCGAACCTTGCAGAACTAGCACTCCTGAAAGAAAAGATATTGCGGAGACATGGCTTAGCCACAGCCTGGAGGAAGTTTCCAGAATGAGATTTTCACTCTGCAGCGAAATGTGCGCTTTTATGAAACTTCCTGGCAGATTAAAACTGTATGCCCAAACGAGACTCGAACTCGGGACCGTTGCCTTTCGCGGGCAAGTGCTCTACCATCTTTTTTTTTTTTTTTTTTTTTTTTTAAGGAAGGGAAAAAAAACATGTGCTCCGATTTGTAATGAAAATAGAATGAACATAGTATTTATGAGTTCTAGGCTGCCGTTGCGCAATATAAGAAAAGAAAGGAAATGTCTTCTTGAGGTGCACAAAAGGCTATCACATCATTGTCGAAAGGAAAGTTGCTCTGCTGCTCTGCGAGAGAAGGAAGATGTTGAGAGGAAAATGGGAAGGAAAAAAAAATGCCTTCTGCATTGGTGAGCATCTGAATAGTATCTTAAAATTCCGGCAAGAAATAAAGTCCCAGGAAGCAAATAGGATTCATACATACAGGCAACTGGCAACCTCTACTATCCAAATATCGTATTTGAAGCATTTAACCGTTAATTATGATTTTCAGCATATTTCCAAATATCCTCCTGTAGTCACAATGTTGGCTTATTTTAAAATGTTCAATTTCTATGTAAGAATAATATTCTAGAAAAGTAGCATGCCTATTCTGCATAATAAACGATGCTGTGTGGCCCATGATCCACGTTGTAGCGTTGTTTTTTGCTCGTGGATACCTCAGTTTTTGTGGCTGAGTGATCTCTAAAAGGTCTACACCACTGGGCGTCGTACGGTCTATCACTGACAATCGTTGACGAAGAAAGGTTGTAATTTCTTCTGCATGTCCGCAAGTGAACCTATGAAGGAGCGTATCGACTCTTCCGCATGCGTCACAGTTGGGCGTTGGTTGAAGGCCTATTTTATGTAGCTTTTCATTCGTTGCTACTTTATCGTTGACTGTGAGATACCAGTCTGCTATGACGCGTGATGGTAACATGTCGTTGTGCACATTCCGCCATATTATACTCCAATGTATATGTGGATATTTTTCTTCGAGACGATTCCTGTGGTTTGTTGTCATGAGAAGGTCATAAAGCTTCCTATTCGTCAGGCTTCCGGTATCGACGATGTTGTGTCGAATGTAGCTCATTTCCATGTAGTATAGTCGGTAAGAAAGTGGAATGCCGGCGATATTAACGGGTGGGTCCCAGCTATGAGGTTTCCACCGCTGAATGAGGTTTCTGATGAGACTGGTACTCCGGGTACGAAACTCCTTCCTGATACGATTTAGGAGCAGGGTGACACTTTTTTGTGTACTTTAATGAGGTTAAGGCCACCTTTGGACGAAGGTAAGGTTAAGGTAGCGAACTGAACTTTGAAAATATGCCCCCTAAAAACAAACCAACATAACGCTTGTTGTATACTCTTGGCTAGGTGGTCGGAGATTGGAAGAATTTGCGCCAAATAATTCATCTTGCTCGTAATGGCGATCTCGATGGTCTTAACTTTCTGTAGTATGTTCAAGTCACGGTCGGAGTCAAGCATCAAAGCAGCACGTAATTTATGAAGCATGTGTGACCAGTTCTTCGTCAGGAATTTGTCTGGTTTGGCTTCAAAAGTAACACCAAGGGTTGTGTGAGAATCCTTTACCTTGCACCAGGTAACATGGGATATGTCTCCGATACCGCCACCGATTTGCAAAACTGTGGTTTTAGTTCTATTGAGTATTGCTCCTGAAAGAAACGTGAATGTTTGTAGAAGAGTTGCTGCTAACAGAAGTTGTTGCGATGATGACACAGTTACGCATATATCGTCAGCATACGCAATGCATGGGATAGTGACAGACTCGACGCTAAGCCCGATCCCGCTATGCACTAAGTTGTTCAGGAGCGGCTCTACTGCAATGGCGTACAAAATCATTGAGAGAGGACATCCTTGGCGGATGGACTGCTCGATGGAAACTTCTTTTGTAAAATGGCCATTAATGAGAATCCGTGAAGAGGCGTTTGTAGTAAGTTTGCGAATTAATTCTATGAGGTGAGGTCCAAATCCTAGTTTCTTCATGCTTTGAAAGAGGAAATCATGACGTACACGGTCATAAGCCTTCTCAAAATCTAGAAAGATCAGAGCGCCCTGTCCTTTAGTTTCAGCATATGAACAGATGATGTCCCTCAAATCGCAGGCAGCTGAGATTGCACTTCGACCTTGCACTGCACTGTACTGGTAACTGCCTTAAACCTTGTACATAACGGTTTGCATCCTTAGCTTAATCGATCTGGTGATGATTTTGAAGTCGGCATTCAGGAGTGTGATGGGTCGCATGTTTTCAACCTTCCTGCTGTTCCCTTTTTTCGGTAAGGGCAGGATGATACCTTCCGTAAATGCCTTGGGTATGACTTCCAGGTGCCAGAGTTCATTCGCTATCTCGAGGAGTGTCGGACCGAGGACGTTCCAGTATCGCTGGTAAAACTCAGCGCTGAGACCATCAGGTCCTGGTGATTTCCCTTTCTTTGCACTGTGAACCGCCAGTCGGATTTCGTCCTGTGTGAAAACAGATTACAACTTTGCATTATCCTGTTGTGACAAGCGACAGCTCAAGGTCCTAAGAAAATCCTCGCACGAGTGTTCATCAACGAGTTGCTTCTTGTAAAGTTGACTATAATAGTCGTAGACGTGCGAGATGATGTCACGTTGCTTCGTGATGGCATTCTCAGCGTCATCAACGACGGCTTCAATCAACATGGCTTTACACCGTTTCGTCGTTCTCAGGATGTGATACAGAGAGGCCCGTTCTTCGGCGGCAACGTCCTTAGGGTGGGCTCGCACGATGATGCCATGCATGCGTTGGCGTTGTATCGCCGTGATTTTCGCTTTATATCGTTTGATCTTTACGTCGATGTCTCGAGAAGGATTGTTAGTGCGACTGTACAGTTCTCTCAAACAGCGATAATAAAAATCAATAGTCTGTTTCTGCCAAAAGCTTTTTTGCCGGGCGTAGCTCATGACGGTCAGGCGTAATTTAGGCTTAGCACACTGAATCCACCACTGTAGAACACTATCGTAACGACGTCGGTGCCGCTGGAGCTGTTGCCACGTTAAGTTCACCTCCTCTTCAAGTTGGTCATCCTGCAGAAGGCTGACATTCAATTTCCAGTAGCCCTTCCCGCGGTAAATTAGCTGGCGGTGTAGGTTGAGGTAAAACTGATATGCACAATGGTCGGAGATATTGACAGGAGCTATGTCACAGTTCACAGTGTGTCGCTGGAGGGCATCGGACACATAGATCCTATCCAGCCGACTGGCAGAATGACTGGTTACGAAGGTGTACGCTACCCGTTCACCGTGCAGTTGTTCCCATGTATCGTGAAGACGCATGCCATGAATTAAATGTTCAAGTTCGATACATCTGTTCGTGTTAGGAGTTTGGTCTCTGTCATTGAGCACACAATTGAAGTCACCACCAAGGATGAGATGTTCACGATAACCGCTAAGAAGAATGGGAACCTCGGTTTTATAAAATTTTGAACGATCTCTCTTATGAGTGCTACCTGAGGGGGCGTACACGTTAACAATCTGCACACCATTCACTCGAAGAGAAATGCCACGACCACTGGGCAGCCGCTGCACATCCGTAAAGGGTATACCGTCGCGCAGAAGGATGGCAGTGCCTACAGCATCCTGAAGATTGATGTTATCAATAAGAACGTAACCGGGCACTTCTAAGGCTGTGACTACCTCCTGTAGGAGGGCAATGTCAACGCTGGTACCATACAAGAAATCATTTAGCGAACGGAGTTTCACCGCACTTTGAATTCTATTGACGTTAAGTGTGGTAATGTTGTAGGTTTGGCTGTCACTCATGATGGTTCAGAGGACAATGAGCTGTGAGTTTCGCATCGTCCTTCTCTCCGGCTTTGAACCAAACTCGTTGGTAACGTTTGGAGTACGAGACGAAATGTCAAAACCAATAACGGACCAGGGAGGGGAAGGTCGCAGCGCGATGGTCATGCGCGAGAGCAGCTACTGCTGCATCTCCTCGTTCTGCTGCCACCACGGCTCATTGCTGTCGGGGTGCTGCGCGTTGCGCGCGCCGCCCTGCCCGCCACCGCCGGCTGAGTCTGTCAACGTGGTCGCATCCGCCTGGCCACCACGCGGGGCTGCGACTGACGTCAGCGAGTTCCTGCGAGATCGCTGCTGCAGCTGCTCGCTGCTCTGCTCGCTCTTCCTCTTGGCCGTTACGGTGCTCTGATCCCTTTCAGCGCTCAGTAGTGCCTTCAGGTGTTTGGTTTGTTCACGAATGCGTTCTTGCCTCGCGGTGTCCTCGCAGCGCACGGGGCAAGAAGATTGAGGTTCAGTCTCGCTGCCACTTTCTGACATGTGCACGGGTCCTAAATCATTCGACTTTTCCTCTTTGCTACTATTCCCTTTGCTTCTCCTTCGGCGGCCTTTCTTCATGTCTGCTACAGTCTCTACCGATAGGGGTGGTTCAGGCAAACTGATCTGCACCCGCTCCTGTATCTCACACGGCTTAGTTTCAGAGGTGCTGGCGCATCGTTGGTATCCAGCGGTAACTGCCCCGGTGAGGATGACGGTGCCGAATCGACGTCCGTCCTACCGCGAATGTCTTTGGCACTGCATTCCACCTGAACTGGCACCTCCGCCTCGCTGACATGTTCCGGCTGCCGGGGTGGTGGTACAGTCCCCGCGACCACCTCACTCAGTAGTGGTACTAGCTTTTCACTACCGTCTGCAGGACCTTCCCGTGGAAGTTGAAATGGACGTCTACGTGTACAGTTCATCCGCAGATGTTCAGTTGAATGGCAGATCGAACAGGTAGGGGGTTGACCAATGTAAGTTACCTGTGCACGACAACCGCCAATGGCAACATACGAAGGTATATGCTTTTTCAAATCTACACGTACACTGCGCACCCCGCTGTTAACTTGGTAGCGATAGGCACTCGACCATTTTTCATTTGTAACTGACAAAACAGCGCCGTACAGTGACAGAGAACGTGCAATCAGATCATTAGGGCACTCAGGTGGCACATTAAATACCCTGACGGTTCTTACTCCGTATCCCGAAGGCATGATTTGGACATTACTAATACTGCCATCGTTATGACGGAATGGTCTCACACCAACATGCTCCACAGCGAATTTCTCGTAAGTGTCACTCGAAATAAATTTGATAAATAACGAGCACTGCACAAAGTCCAACTGGAATGTGTCGACTATATCTTCAGGCAATTTCAAATCCTCAAAGATCCACTCATGAATTTCAAACGCCGTCGGTCGCAAGGCAGCGCGATCGAAAACACACTGAACGCTGTTCGCTCTGTTAATTGTCGACATCTTATTTACAACAGTTATACAGAAACAAACGTTAACAGCGCTCGCACACGCTGCTCAGCTCTCCACCTCAGCACTGCTCGCGACGTAAACACTGGCCCGCGCTACCGCCCGTCACCGCGCGATGTGCACTGGCCGAGTACCGGAACACGACTGTGTCCATCTGAGCTACCGAAGCACGACTCACGCCCGGTACTCACAGCTTTACTTCTCCAGTATCCGTCTCCTTCCTTCCAAACTTTACAGAAGCTCTCCTGCGAACCTTGCAGAACTAGCACTCCTGAAAGAAAAGATATTGCGGAGACTTGGCTTAGCCACAGCCTGGAGGAAGTTTCCAGAATGAGATTTTCACTCTGTAGCGATCGTGCGCTGATATCAAACTTCCTGGCAGATTAAAACTGTGTGCCCGACCGAGAAAAAACTCGGGACCTTTGCCTTTCGCGGACAAGTGCTCTACCATCTGAGCTACCGAAGCACGACGCACGCCCGGTACTCACAGCTTTACTTCTGCCAGTATCCGTCTCCTAACTTCCAAACTTTACAGAAGCTCTCCTGCGAACCTTGCAGAACTACCACTCCTGAAAGAAAAGTTAGACTCACGCCCGGTACTCACAGCTTTACTTCTGCCAGTATCCGTCTCCTACCTTCCAAACTTTACAGAAGTTCTCCTGCGTACCTTGCAGAACTAGCACTCCTGAAAGAAAAGGTATTGCGGAGACATGGCTTAGCCACAGCCTGGAGGAAGTTTCCAGAATGAGATTTTCACTCTGCAGCGGAGTGTGCGCTGATATCAAACTTCCTGGCAGATTGAAACTGTGTGCCCGTCCAAGACTCGAACTCGGGACCGTTGCCTTTCACAGGCAAGTGCTCTACCATCTGAGCTAGCGAAGCACGACTCACGCCCGGTACTCACAGCTTTACTTCTGCCAGTATCCGTCTCCTATCTTCCAGACTTTACCGAAGTTCTCCTGCGAACCTTGCAGAACTAGCACTCCTGAAAGTAAGGATATTGCGGAGACATGGCTTAGCCACAACCTGGAGGAAGTTTCCAGAATGAGATTTTCACTCTGCAGCGGAGTGTGCGCTGATATGAAACTTCCTGGCAGATTAAAACTGTGTGCCCGACCGAGACTCGAACTCGGGACCTTTGCCTTTCGCGGGCAAGTGCTCTACCATCTGAGCTACCGAAGCACGACTCACGCTCGGTACTCACAGCTTTACTTCTGCCAGTATCCGTCTCCTACCTTCCAAACTTTACAGAAGCTCTCCTGCGAACCTTGCAGCACTAGCACTCCTGAAAGAAAATGTATTGCGGAGACATGGCTTAGCGACAGCGGGGGGGATGTTTCCAGAATGAGATTTTCACTCTGCAGCGGAGTGTGCGCTGATATGAAACTTCCTGGCAGATTAAAACTGTGTGCCCGACCGAGACTCGAACTCGGGACCTTTGCCATTCGCGGGCAAGTGCTCTACCATCTGAGCCAGCGAAGCACGACTCACGCCCGGTCCTCACAACTTTACTGCTGCCAGTATCCGTCTCCTACCTTCCAAACTTTACAGAAGTTCTCCTGCGTACCTTGCAGAACTAGCACTCCTGAAAGAAAAGGTATTGCGGAGACATGGCTTAGCCACAGCCTAGAGGAAGTTTCCAGAATGAGATTTTCACTCTGCAGCGGAGTGTGCGCTGATATCAAACTTCCTGGCAGATTAAAACTGTGTGCCCGACCGAGAATCGACCTCGGGACCTTTGCCTTTCGCGGCCAAGTGCTCTACCACCTGAGGTACCGAAGCACAACTCACGCCCGGTACTCACAGCTTTACTTCTCCATTATCCGTCTCCTACCTTCCAAACTTTACAGAAGCTCTCCTGCGAACCTTGCAGAACTAGCACTCCTGAAAGAAAAGGTAGACTCACGCCCGGTACTCACAGCTTTACTTCTGCCAGTATCCGTCTCCTACCTTCCAAACTTTACAGAAGCTCTCCTGCGAACCTTGCAGAACTAGCACTCCTGAAAGAAAAGATATTGCGGAGACATGGCTTAGCGATAGCCTGGGGGATGTTTCCAGAATGAGATTTTCACTCTGCAGCGGAGTGTGCGCTGATATCAAACTTCCTGGCAGATTAAAACTGTGTGCCCGACCGAGACTCGAACTCGGGACCTTTGCCATTCGCGGGCAAGTGCTCTACCATCTGAGCCAGCGAAGCACGACTCACGCCCGGTCCTCACAACTTTACTGCTGCCAGTATACGTCTCCTACCTTCCAAACTTTACAGAAGTTCTCCTGCGTACCTTGCAGAACTAGCACTCCTGAAAGAAAAGATATTGCGGAGACATGGCTTAGCCACAGCCTGGAGGAAGTTTCCAGAATGAGATTTTCACTCTGCAGCAGAGTGTGCGCTGATATGAAGCTTCCTGGCAGATTAAAACTGTGTGCCCGACCGAGACTCGACCTCGGGACCTTTGCCTTTCGCGGGCAAGTGTTCTACCATCTGAGCTACCGAAGCACGACTCACGCTCGGTACTCACAGCTTTACTTCTGCCAGTATCCGTCTCCTACCTTCCAAACTTTACAGAAGCTCTCCTGCGAACCTTGCAGGAATTCGAGTCTCGGTCGGGCACACAGTTTTAATCTGCCAGGAAGTTTCAAGTGATGGATAATCAGTGTCCCGCATAGGCTTAAAATGGTCTCTAGTAATGGACTTGAAGAAGATGTTACAATGATTCCCTGAAAATCGCCCGTGCGCGCAACCAACTGTAAACAACTACTTCTTTATCCACTAGCTACAAATGCGAGCACTGATGGTAATCATACTTGTCAAACAGCAAAGGAAATCATTAACTCCACGTGAGTGTAATGACCAAGAAAATTAATCCTATAAAAATTAAAGAAAAATGGTAAAAGAATTTACTTTGTTGCTGTTTCTATTATTTCTAGACAAACACCTGGAGTGACACACAAAATAAAAGAAATCTTGAACAAACGTTGTTCTCATTTACATCTAACTAAACATTTTGACAAAAATGCAGGCAAAGTGTCTACAAATTTTCCTCACATAATATCGTCTGCAAACGAGATTTTACTCTCTTTTTCTTCAGAAAGAAGCTAGTCAGAGTAGATGCAAATGCTGACGGGCAAAAAAATCGAATGGATACACTGATCCACCCGGCCCCTCGTGCAAAATTCAGAATTTTCAACTCATTAATCTATATAAAGACAGCAATCGCTACGAAAAATGATACGTAAAAATCCTCGGAAGAAGTCACTGAAAATACAAAAACTAGCTACTAATGATAGTAAAATTAGCTGCTACAACACACTTAACGCACATTGCAAGGCTAGATCTTACAAAACCAGGGCGTCGATGTCTGCGTCCTTCATCTCCAGATACTGCAAACCGAGCTCCAGACAGTCACGGAAAACTTGTTTACGATGCGCACTTTCACACGACTCGCCTAAAACTAAGGATAGTACTACTATCGCTTGCCCACATTCAGCAGGCGAGATTACACTATCGTGCGCATATTCTGAGGCGCCACTCGCCAACAAATGTGTGCGCAAAGCAGTATAAGGTGTGGTAGTAAAGAAACCACTTTTCAATCTAAAGGTCCGCTGAAAAGTTTTGACTGAGCGGATCTATGTTCAGTAAGTCGAGCCTATATGATGAATTTGAATCTTACGCACAGATATACACTTGTTTTGTCATGATCTGCAATGCATTTAACAACAGAGCAATTAAAATAATTGCAAATATATTTTATTTATCCAAATGTTTAAAATTTCGTCTCGTGACATAGAGTGCTTGTATAATGTCACGACATTATTTATAGTCCAGATACTGACAGTATTTCACTAAGTACCCTGTGGCCTAAACACTTTTCTTGGTATTTTTTAGATCGAAATGTAACATGTGGAATTTTCCACCTAATGTTACGAGAGAACGGATTCATCTGTATCACAAGGACGACGTCACATCACAAGGAAATTTGGAAATTTGTGGTAAGTTCCTATGGATAAAAATTCTGAGGTCATTGGTACCTAGGGTAACACACTGCTTAATCTAACTTTAACTAACTTACGCTAAGGACAACACACACACCCATGTCCGAGCGAGGACTCGAACTTCCGAGGGGGGAAGCCGCGCGAGCCCTGGTAGGGCGCCCTAGACCGCACGGTTACCGCGCGTACAGCTCATCATAAGGAAAACAGAGGCGACTGTCGATAGTCAAGGGCACGCTGTTGGAGGAGGGGGAGGGGGGAGAATGGGGCAGAGATCCCTTCCCTAGAACATAGAAGAAACGCCCGCTCTACTTCCAGGAGGTATCGAATAATTGATGGGTATTATGTTTCATTGCTCAACCTGCCTTCATCTGGACTTCTTGAGGTAGCTTGCTAATTTATTTCTGCATATACATCCTCATCAAGTACTAGAAGGGGGCTGCAACTGATTTTCAATACTACTGTCAGCTATAATTTCATTATGAATGTATTGGCAACCGCTTTAGAACATAAACTTTGACATCATCGGGTCCTCTAAAAGTATAGAGGCTGAATTTTCGTGAAACACGTCAGTCAGAAAATCCCACATGAAAACAACTGGTATCCACATCAAACAGAAGTTTGGCGTCTCATGGTGTGAGGTTGCTTACTACGAGAACTGATGCGGATCACGGTTATTTTCCAAGTGGGACTTTCTGACCGATGTCTTCCGGGAAAATATAGCCAGAGTGGACTGTAATAAAACCGAAAAATTGCAGGAAATGGAGGAAAAAAGGTCATATGAACATATATCCCGAAATCCATTGTCCCCACTATGGATGGCGCTGACGAATGAAAGCTCCTCTGATCACGTGCCGTGTGTTCAATACTTGTTTTAGGCTGTGTGACTGATGTAGCGTACTGTAAGCAGCAGACTAGCCCGGTAATCATGTCGGGGACTTAAGCAGATGGCATGTGTGTGTACGGTCTAGCACATGGAAAAGTTCGAAAGGCAACACGACTATATCAAAAGAAGTACCCTCGCAGACATCAACAGCGTCGCACAAAATTTCAAGCTCTTTCTGGTTGTTTGTGTGATCATGGGTCCTTTCAGAGAGAGGAACGTGCAGGGAGACTGGACTGTGCGTACACCGGATCTGGAGGACCAAATACTATAGGCTATAGATATACATTGAAACGGACGCTGGTACAAGCTCCAAACCTACTGTAGGCACAGCCCGCCACCTCGCTGCACGTTCATCTGTCTGAGGGGAACCATGATCACACAAACAACCAGAAAGAGCTTGAAATGTTGTGTGACGTGGTTGGTGTCTGTGAGAGTATTTGTTTTGGTAGGGCCGTTTTCATCTGTTTGGCCGTACGAAAATACCACCTCGGCTTGTTTTAGATATGAATACCGGATCATAGTACGCTGCATCAATCCCACAGCCTGCAAACACGTGGTCAGAGAAACTATCATCCACCAGCGCCATCTGCCGTGGCAGCCATAAATTTCCGGAACATGTACTCAGGATTTTTTCCCTCCATTTCCAGACAGAAATCCGTCCCTGCAATATGTCGGTTTGTTTAATGTTCACCCAGTATGCAGGGTGAATACTGCGGAAATGGAAAGTTCTATTGATGTGCGGCTTTCACAGAAAGGCCTCGTAGTCAGAGGCTCGTATTGTTAGCAAATCAACAGATTGTAACAACACTTACTTTTTTTAAAAAAATGGAGCAATAGTTATAGACATTAACAAAGTAAAAGAATGGTGAATTAGAGTGTCAGTGGTACCTGTTGCAGGATTCTAGTACGAGTCGTTTACCAGATATCGTATTTTCAAGTTTCCACACCAGAACTTGTGTAGTACCTGTGGTAGCATACTAAAGAATAACACAAGTACATATACAAGTGACGTGGATTCTGACCAGTAACGAGACAATTGACCATCACAGGTTGTATTCAAAATGACCACCGGCAGCAGCAATACACGCTTGCAGTCTGGTATGGAACGACTGCTGCACACACGGTAGTGTTTCAGTGGAGATGGCCGATCTGGCTGGAATAACACATTGTTGCACATCATCGAGTGTAGCTGGTATGACGTTGAAGACAGCGTCTTTCAGCTTCCCCCCCCCCCCCTTCCCCCCTCTTAAAAGAAAAAGGGTACGAGCGTCAAATCCGGAGTACGGACCGACCAAGGTACAAGTCCTCTTCGTCCAATCTAACGATTTGGAATCAGTTGGTGAAGACATGCTATAGTACTTAGTGCACTATGAGCTGGACAGCCATCATGTTGGTCCACAGGTTTCCCCTAGTCTGTAGAGGAACGTCTTCTAGCATCCGTGGAAGATGGTCTGTTAGGAGGCCGCTATGCTTATGCGTGTTCAGAGTTCCACCTATGAAAACCGAGTCTATGAGTCGATAGTTCGCTGTCCCACACCGCATGTTTACACTCCATAGACGCTGACGTTCCACCTGACGGAGCCAACGGAGATTGTCAACTGACCAGTAACGGTTGCTCCGGCGGTTTACCTGGGCATGACTGGTAAATGTGGCTTCATCACTAAAAAAGATACATGTCTTAATGCCCATGTTGAGAATTTTTCACAATTGTTCAAATGTATGTGAAATCTTATGGGACTTAACTGCTAAGTTCATCAGTCCCTAAGGTTACACACTACTTAACCTAAATTATCCTAAGGACAACACACACACCCATGCCCGAGGGAGGACTCGAACCTCCGCCGGGACCAGCCGCACAGTCCATGACTGCAGCGCCCAGACCGCTCGGCTAATCCCGCGCGGCTTTTCACAATTCCCATAATCGTTTCTATGCAGCTCTTGATGGAGAGAGATGTGATAAAGGATGAAACCTATGTCAATGGAGAATGCGAAGGACATTCACATGACTCATGCTACATCCTCGTGCCACTGCGCCGAAGCTAAGGTGAGAATCAACTGTAACAGCATCAAGAATATCCATATCCCCCTGTTTTGTCGTCACTTGCTTCCTTCTGTTACGTTGTCTAGATGTTACACTACCCCTTTCATGTAACTAGTTGAAGAGATTGATAAATAATTGCTGAGGTGGTTGATGTCTATTGGAATATCTTGCTGCACACGCCGTACAAGAAAGAACTGCATTCTTTCTACACTCTCCACACGCCGTGAGCATACCGGATTTTTCTGCATTGGTAAATCTCATCGTCCACTCACGACCTACTGCCTGAAATGTTGCACACTAACTGACGACAAATCGCAATGCACACAAGGAACACACAAGCTCACTGTGAGCAAACATCGTACCCAGCCACTTCACAGGTAAAATGGCACAAACGTGTGTCATTAAGTAAACTTGTCAAAGTACTATATCTCGTAACCGATTCGAACTAGAATCCGGCAACAAACACCAGTGACATTCTATTTTACCCTGCTTTTAGTTTGTTAATGTCAGTACGCACTGTTGAATTTTCAAAAAAGGTGTATGTTTGCAGAAAAATACACTTTTTAAGTACTATTACAGTCTGTTTAATGGCTAGCAAATGGTTCAAATGGCTCTGAGCACTATGGGACTTAACATCTGTGGTCATCAGTCCCCAGAACTTAGAACTACTTAAACCTAACTAACCTAAGGACACCACACACATCAATGCCCGAGGTAGGATTCGAACCCGCGACCAGACTGAAGGGCCTAGAACCGCACGGCCACACTGGCCGGCACTGGCTGACAATACGAGCCCATGACTACCAATAAATTCTGTGAAAACCGCACAACAATGTCACTTTTCATTTCCGCCAACATTCGCGGTATACGTTTTACGTGATTCACCCTGCACTTAGAGGGAGTTATGATGGTGAAACGTATCGTCGAAACCGGTTGTCAACACAATTATATAAAATTACAGCTGATGTTAGTGTTGAAAACTGTAATATTACTAAGTTATTGTCATATAAAAAGCCTAAAAGGTTGATTTATCCAATGACTTGGACAAACTGGTTATTCGTGTAAAGTTCAAGATTAGGATGCGAAGACATTAATCTGCAAAACTGGGATTGGATTTTGTTAGGAATAATTGGTATTTCGTGCGTATCGTCTGACGTCTGAAGCTGGTGTTACGCACAGCATAGAGATGAATTGATGTTATAAGTCTTCCATATGTAGTGATGAAGACATGAGTCCTAGGAGGCTGCGAAATCAGGAGATGAGGGGTATATATTGGTTCCTGGTTCCTGGGCTGATAAAGTTATTAGTATCTAATATTGGTTTCAAATTGAGGGAAAAAATTTCTGAGAACTTGTGACTCGACCACAGCATTGTTTAGAGGTGTATCGTAGACTCTAGGAAAAGTGGAAAAAAGGGGGAGAATTTAAGCGTTTATTATATGTTATAGAAAAGGAAACAGAGGGAACCCCACCTTTAGGACCGGAGACCACGCGACAGGCGATCGACCGCCGTTTCATCCTCACTCACGTCAACAGATGCGGTATGGAGGGACACGTGCTCGGCAGAGCGCAATCCCGGCCGTTACCGACGTTTCGACTTTCGAGCCGCTATCTCTCAACCAGCCAGCCCCTCAGTCGACTTCACGAGACTAAGTGCACCCAGCCCTGATCTCTCACCAAGGAAAAGCCGCTGGAAATATCGGGAACCGAACCCGAGGCCCTCACAAGGGGACTTGTCGCGTTGCCACTCTGCTACAGAGACGGGCTGTGTTATCGAAGGCTGTTGAAAACTTGTTAGACTGGCCAGATAATAACTGAGGAGGTTCTCTTCAAAAGCGAAGAGGAGAGGAATGTGGAAAATACTGACAAGATGAAGAGACAAGACGATAACAAATGTGTTAAGACGTCAGGAAACACCTTCCATGGATTTACAGGTGTATAAGGAAAACTGTCAGGGAAGACTGAACTTAGGATACGTCCAGCGCATAATTGAGGACGTTTGATGTAAGTGCTACTCTGAGATAATGAGGTCTGCACAGGAGGCGAAATTGTGGCAGACAACATCAAACCAGTCAGGACGTAGGAAGCAGTGGACAGTGGTGGGAGTAGCAAACAGCTGAGGAGTCTGACAGCTGGCCTGTTGCATAAGCAGGCGTACTTCACGTCTGAGGAACATGGGAGAAATAACTGACGAAGTTCTGAAACTTAGGGAAAACACTCATAGAGGAGTAGTAGCAAGAAACAGAAAAGTTTCCTCCGCGGGTGAGCATCCCTTTCTCTCACTTGTTAATTCAGTTTCCTTACCTTTTATTCAATTTTTACGAAGAACGGTTCGTTTTCGAAGATATATGTTACGACAACAATGTTACTAATGACATTCTGCTAATAGAAGGCCGTATGCGTAATAACTAGTTTCTGAGATATTCTATCTGTAAGATTAAAAATCAAGCAGTCTATTAATTGGGCATAATTTCCAACTTTGATTTTAGTTCAGTTAAATCTTTCACTGTTTCTCCACAACTACTTGCCTTTTATACAGACTCAAACGCAAATGGAACCCATAATTATTAATATTAAAATTTGAAGGTAAAAAACAAAGCGTGATATTCCTTTGAAAATGAACACTTATTGATTCAGAAGAATTCTGCTATACAGTTTTGTGTCCAGTGTTATGCAGCTTAACATTCATATGAGAATAAAAATAATTTGGCATGAGAATTAAGAATTATCGCAGAATTGATCAGCTATTACTGCCTTTAAAATACATTTGCAATCATCATGTGTATAACGCCTATACAACTAAATATACTACAATATCTATTGAATAAATCAGCTGTTTTACGTAATTATTTACAGAAAACCACCGTCCAAATATTCTCTTAAGTCAAGGCGAGCGACATTAGTGTACCTGTGTTCTCTAATGATTTTACACACTGTGGTGCAGCATTAGTCAGCCTTCACGTAGTTACCTTTCCTTCCGCGACCCTGAGCGCAGTCGCCTGATATCAGTAGGAATATCTTGTTTGAGCCTCACCGTCGTTTCACGGGAATTACAGAGAGGCACGAGTCTGAATCGCTCCGACCCCAGTGAGCCGTGGCGCCATTGAGTTAGTGGACTGTTCTGTCTGGCGTCACTGGCTCAGGTGTAGTGTCAACTATCCCGCTTGCGGCCCCATTGCCAATATCTATGACGAAGAGCTGTTATCTGTGGGTTGTGCCCTTAAGCTGGGTTTACACTAGCAAGTCGCTTGCAGAAGTTATTACTGCAAGTTATTGCTAGCCACCTGCAGCTGTGTTCACACAGCAGCGCAAGAATTAAGCAAGATTCTTCCGCAAGTTCTTTGGCAAGAAACTTGCGTCAAAAACTTACTGATACTGTTTACATGTGCTTTCAGTACCACTACGAATGTCAGCCGAAGTGTAAAATGAGAAGTAGGCGGGTGAGATATGCTGCAGCTCTTGTAATTGTAATGGATAACGTGAAAAAGACAAAGAGAAGTATGTGAGTTAGAGAGTAGATAATGAGAAGATCGCAAAATTGTGCCTATAATAATCTTTTGCAAGAACTTAGTATCGAGCATGGATACTTTTTAAAACTTTTGCAGAATGTCCTCATATGATCTGGAGTATTTGTTGATGTTAATAGCGCCCGTCATATCAAAACGAGACAAAAACTTCCGTACTGCTATTTCAACAAAGGAACGCTTGCTAGTCAAATGGCTCTGAGCACTATGCGACTTAACATCTGTGGTCATCAGTCGCCTAGAACTTAGAACTACTTAAACCTAACTAACCTAAGGACATTACACACATCCATGCCCGAGGCAGGATTCGAACCTGCGACCGTAGCAGTCGCGCGGTTCCGGACTGAGCGCCTAGAACCGCGAGGCCACTGCGGCCGGCGATTTGCTAGTCACTCTATGATTTATAGCTACCATTGTGCCACGAATAAAATAGGTATTTCATTTATTTATGTGAAACATACAACTAAAAAGAGGCTGAATTTTGAAATATTTTCTTTGTAGGAGTCTCATACAAGTCCCTAATGTACTTGTTTCATATTCCGGTCAGCACGATTTCTCTGACCTTACCCGATGTATGTAGAGCCATTTTTAACGTCTTTAAAAGGGAAAATTATTTGAAGGTATGTGAAAACACAACGAAATTAATTTTCTACTGAAATAAGCTGAATTTTGCAGAATGATTTGCTTATAAAAATGTTTTTTTTTCTAATGCTCATAAAATGGAAAATGACGAGCTAATTAAATAGAACATGTAACAATTACACATCGTCTTTTTCTAGACTCCTAAAACAACAAGAAAGTGGATGTAGGTGACTAAGGGGTTGTCTCTTCAAGTTATGCTACTTTCTATGTACTTCTTTCACAGATGTGTCGCATATCGATGAGATTTCATTTAATGCTCTCATCTTCTTCGCTTCAAGTCTCGGTAATGCACGTTCCATATTTCTGGATAGCTCTCCACGGCTTCAATAAAATGTTCTGTAACCTGCTTCATCCATTCCAGTTTCTCCTCCAGTTCTGAAATTTGTTTGCATATAATACATACGTAAGCTGGTTGCATAAAATTAAGTCACCACATAGAGTAAAATGTTAAATATGAGTGTTATGCAGACGACATACTTACTATAACTTGCGCTTCCTACCTGCAGGAAATAGAAATAAATTCTAAAAGCTGCAAGTTACTTGCAAATACTTCTAGCATGGTGCTCACACTGGAAGCGGAAAACGTGCAACAAGTCACTTCCGCAATAAATTGCTACGGTCGCAGGTCGATTTGACGATATGTATATACTCGCAAATCGCGCGGCAAGTTCTTCCGCGCAAGTACATCGCTGCAATAACTTGTTAGTGTAAACCGAGCATTAGAAGGTCTTTGCTGATATACGGGGCCCGAGGGTCCGACTAGGTGGCACAAAGTTCGGGGATTGCCGGTAGCGTCGCGACAGGAGGTGGTCACGAGATTCGAGTGGCCGAAGCCACGAGCTGCGCAAGGGGAGCCGCCGCAGAGCGAAGATACCGGAGTACCTCACCGGGGTCAGCGTCGACTACAAACTGCAGGCCGACATCCCGTCAGTTGGTTGGCAACGCTCGTGGCCTGGCTGCCCTCTTCTACCTGGCTGCCATCGGCACCACTCCGTAACCGCCGCGACACACCGTGTCCATGGAACTGCGTGCTCATAAAGGGGAGTAACGTTCTGTAATCCTCGTGGTGATTTGTGTCATTGTCTACCTGGCCTCCTTATTAATTTTCTGGTCTGTACCCGACTCTTAGAGTTACTCAGTCGGCTCTTTGGTCGTAAACATAGGCCGTAGAATTGTACTAAGACACTAGTTATCGTTTAAAAATTTGTCCCGCTATTATATTCCCTTTCCTTATTATTTACTGGTTTGTACCCGACTCGTGGCAGTTGACCTTAAATAACGAAAAGTGTGAGGTCATCCACATGAGTGCCAAAAGGAACGCGCTAAACTTCATTTACACGATAAATCAGTCTAATCTAAAAGCCGTAAATTCAACTAAATACCTAGGTATTACAATTACGAACAATTTAAATTGGAAGGAACACACAGAGAATGTTGTGGGGAAGGCTAACCAAAAACCGCGTTTTATTGGCAGGACACTTAGAAAATGTAACAGACCTACTTAGGAGACTGCCTACACTACGCTTGTCCGTCCACTTTTAGAATACTGTTGCGCGGTGTGAGATCCTTACCAGATAGGACTGACTGAGTACATCGGAAAAGTTCAAAGAAAGGCAGCACGTTTTGTATTATCACGAAATATGGGAGAGAGTGTCACAGAAATGATACTGGATTTGGGATTGACATCATTAAAAGAAAGGCGTTTTTCGTTGCGACGGAGTCTTCTCAAGAAATTCCAATCCACAACTTCCTCCTCCGAATGCGAAAACATTTTGTTGACACCGACTTACACAGGGAGGAACAAACAAATGTTCAAATGTGTGTGAAATCTTATGGGACTTAACTGCTAGGGTCATCAGTCCCTAAGCTTACACACTACTAACCTAAATTATCGTAAGGACAAACGCACACACCCATGCCCGAGGGAGGACTCGAACCTCCGCCGGGACCAGCCGCAAAGTCCATGACTGCAGCGCCACAGACCGCTCGGCTAATCCCGTGCGGCTAGGGAGGAACGATCACCAAGATAAAATAAGGGAAATCAGAGCTCGTACAGAAAGATATAGGAATTCATTCTCCCAGCACTCTATAGGAGATTGGAATAATAGAGAATTGTGAAGGTGGTTCGATGAACCCTCTGACAAGCATTTAAATGTGATTTGCAGAGTATCCATGTATATGTAGACCCTCAGAGTCTTACTCGGTCGGCTCTTTGGTTGTAAATATAGGCCGTAGTATTGTACTGAGACACTATTTGTCATTTGAAAATTTGTCCCACCATTATATTTCCTTTTTGGTTTACACCCGATCATTAACGTTCCAATGAATGAGTTCCAGGTTGTAAATACAGCCGGAACAATTGTACTAGGGCACAGGTTGACGTTAAACAAAACAGGGGCCTTGTGGTTAGAATTAGATGTGAACTGGTTCAATTCTTTGATTATAATTAAATTTCTAAGTCATTAGTTATAATCTGAACAACTTATTGTTCTAAGCTGTGCGTTGCCGTATTTGAAAGACTGAGTCATTATTGATGAATTTTAGCTTGATCTTGTGGTTCCGCCGTGTGAGTTCTCTTGCAATAAGTGTTCACAAGGAATGTTTTAAAACGTTCCTTCAGAGCGATCTCAATAACTGACAATCGGTTTAGCTTTGAAAATATTAACAACCAACCAGTTAATGGTTGGAGTGCTGACACCAAAGTTTTCAGATAGTCTGCGTAACCAGTTACGTTGGCCACTAATGCGGTATATGCAGGGATCGAGTCAATCCATTCAGCATCAACTACAGCCTGAACATGGCGCACTGAAGCGCCAGAACTGGTGGCTTCAGAATAAATAAAATCATAAGGACGGATGTAGGCGTTTCATTTTCTGTCAATAGGAAACGGCCGTCGTCCCCAGGACCTCCTGTCAAAAGGATGGACATACAAAACTTGGTTGTGCTATCCCTGGATCCTCGGAATTGTACGGATGATTTTTTCGGAGAAATCTGATGGTATGTCGGCAGGCTCATAGACTTTACACACACACTTGAATAATCGATTGGTTGCCACCTCCTCCAATGATTGCACAAATTTCGATGGAACCTTATCTATCCCTTTTGACATATGTGACCTCAAATCTTCCGGAGCTTTTATATTTGGACTAATACTAGATCCCCTGTTTCATCTAAAGCGACTCCAGTTTCTACTTATATCACTTCGCCAGACAAGTCGTATCTCATAGAGGCTTTCAATGTAATTTTGCCACATATCCGTTCTCTCTTCTGCATATCACAGTGGTATTCCCGCTGCACTCTTAACGCAACACCCTTACTTTTAATTTCACCTAATGTTGTTTTTGACTTTTCTATATGCTAAGTCAGGCCTTACGGAGACCATTTCTTTTTCGTTTTCTTCACACCTTTCCTGCAGACATTTCGCGTTGGCTGCCCTGCACTTCCTATTTACGTCATTTCTTAGGGATTTGTGTTGCTGTGTTCCTATCTTTCCCTGACCATCCTGCTCCTGACGATCAACTGAAATACTTCACCTGTTACGCAAGGTTTCTTCGCAGTTACCTTTCTTGTGACAGCCCACCATTTGTCACTGTGATTTATAACAGATGTCCATTCCTCTTCATCTGAACAGCATATTCTGTAGTCTCCTAATCGTCAACAACGATGCGTTTCTGACAAAATCTTTAGTGCAAAATATTAAAGTGAATGCTACTTAACCCGAACAATCATTATTATACCGTGGGCATGTTTAACTCGTTTGTCGATAAAATCAGTGCAAACTTTCATAGAAGTTAAAGCCGCACTAGTTACTATGTGAAGATAGAAGGTTGCATATTTCTGATTGCGTTCATTGGCATTTTGTAGTGAAATAGTGTGCTGGATACTACGTTATCACGACGCTCGGGTACCCACTAATTGCAGTACAGTACGCGAATAATTTAACTATTTCTCCGTGAAATGCCAGAAAGATACCGGGTGATCAAAAAGTCAGTATAAATTTGAAAACTGAATAAATCACGGAATAATGTAAATAGAGAGGTACAAATTGACACACATGCTTGGAATGACATGAGGTTTTATTAGAACCAAAAAATACAAAAGGTAAAAAAATGTCCGACAGATGGCGCTTCATCTGATCAGCAATAGCAATAATTAGCATGACAAAGTAAGACAAAGCAAAGATGATGTTCTTTACAGGAAATACTCAATATGTCCACCATCTTTCCTCAACAATATCTGTAGGCGAGGAATAATGTTGTGAACAGCTCTGTAAACCATGTCCGGAGTTATGGTGAGGTATTGGCGTCGGATGTTGTCTTCCAGCATCCCTAGAGATGTCGGTCGATCACGATACACTTGCGACTTCAGGTAACCCCAAAGATGGACTGAGGTCCGGGGACCTGGGAGGACAAGCATTACGAACGTGGCGGCTGAGCACACGATGATCACCAAACGACGCGTGCAAGAGATCTGTCACGTGTTTAGCAATATCAGGTGGAGTGCCATTCTGCATAAACATCGTACGTTCCAGAAGGTGTTTATCAGACAGGCTGGGGATGATGATATTCTGTAACATATCGGCGTACCTCTCACCCGTCACGGTATCAGTTACAAAACCAGAATCACGCATTTCCTCGAAGAAAAAGGCCCGATAACGGTAGACTTGGTAAATCTAGCCCACACCGTGACTTTCTCGTCGTGCAATGGACTTTCCACGACAGTTCTAGGATTTTCGGTAGCCCAAATTCTGCAGTTGTCGACGTTGACAGACCCTTGGAGCGTGAAATGAGCTTCGTCGGGCCATGACACGTTACTCAACCAATCGTCATCTTCCGCCACCTTTTCAAACGCCCACACCACACATGCCCTCTTCTTTACTAAATCGCCAGGTAACAGTTCATGATGCCGATGGATTATGTACGGATTGCATCGGAGGGTACGTCTCAGTGCCAACCAGACTGTAGTGTATGGAATGCCGGTGCGACTGCACGAGCGCTGACTTCCGCGTGCATGGTTCAAATGGCTCTGAGCACTATGGACTTCACTTCTGAGGTCATCAGTCCCCTAGAACTTAGAACTAATTAAACCTAACTACCCTAAGGAGATCACGCACATCCATGCCCGAGGCAGGATTCGAACTTGCGACCGTGGCGGTCGCGCGGTTCCAGACTGTAGCGCCTAGAACCGCTCGGCCATTTCGGCCGGCTCGCCTGCATAGACGAACCCGCTACAGTCTCCATTTCTTCCTGAACCGTCTCAGCAGCATTACGCCTCGTGCTCGGTCGCCCACTACGGGGTCTATCGTCTAAACAACCCGTGGCTTCGAACTTGGAAATCATTCTCGCCACAGCTGCATTTGTCAACGGACCTTTACCCGTTCGAATCCCCTTCCTATGGCGATAGGATCGTAACCCTGAACTAGAACACTTCCCATTCTGATAATACACCTTCACTAAAAGCGCCTGTTCAGGTAACGTCAACATGCTGCGACTGCTGGCGCATCTGATTCTCTCTCTCATTACAGCTCCTTTTATACACGACTGTCATGCGCAGTCATTGACGTTTCGCTGTCCAGCGCCATCTGTCGTACACTTTGTGAACTTTGTTTTTTTGGTTCTAATAAAACCCCTTGTCATTCCAAGGAGTTAATTTTTACCTCTCTATCTACATTATTCCGTGGTGTATTAAGTCTTCAAATTTTCACCCGGTACATATGCCGAAGGAAGGAAAAAATGAAGCAGCTTTATTCCTTGTCGACGTGAATACTATTGGGATAAAGCATTCCCATTTTATGGCCTGGGAAGCAAATCACAGTAAAAAGTCTTCGCAAGAAGTAGTAGAGTGGAATCAAGGGAACCCTACAACTGAATGGCAGTGCGAATATCTGAATTCAAGTCCTCCTTAATGAAGGGGGCAGCGTTTTAGTAACCACGTCCATGCACGTGCACGCCGCGACAGATGACTACGCAGGGCATGCTATTTACAACCGCATTTAGCACTCTAGGGTCACCCCCGGGTCTGGCGTCAGCCCAGCTGGCAGGTGATTCGCAGCCCCGACCTTGCTGCCGAAGGTTATGCAAACGATGTTACTTAAGCGATGTGTGAACCTCTGGTTCTAAGCGGTAGTGGCTCTACTTCGATTTTAAAGGAGATGAACACTCAATTTTTAATTGTTAAACAATTTTTCGTTATTTTTTCGTTTTCTCTTTATCACGTTACAAATATCCCACAATTTGAAATTTCTGACATTAGACGATATGCTGTAGTTAAAGGAAGACGGCACTGTAGTCCCTTCTCTAGATTGTCGCACAGATGACAAAATGGTAGATATCGAAATAGACGACAGAGGGATAGAGAAACAATTAAAATAGCTCAAAAGAGGAAAGGCCGCTGGACCTGATGGGATACCAGTTCGATTTTACACAGAGTACACGAAGGAACTCGCCCCCCTTCTTGCAGCGGTGTACCGTAGGTCTCTAGAAGAGCTTAGCGTTCGAAAGGATTGGAAAAGGGCACAGGTCATCCCCGTTTTCAAGAAGGGACGTCGAACAGATGTGCAGAACTATCGACCTATATCTCTAACGTCGATCAGTTGTATAATTTTGGAATACGTATTATGTTCGAGTATAATGACTTTTCTAGTGACTAGAAATCTACTCCGTAGGAATCAGCATGGTTTTCGAAAAAGATGATCGTGTGAAACCCAGCTCGCACTATAGACACGGGTTCCCAGGTACATGCCGTGTTTCTTGTCTTCGGCAAGGCGTTCGATACAACTCCCCACAGTCGTTTAATGAACAAAGTAAGAGCATACGGACTATCAGATCAATTGTGTGATTGGATTGAGGAGTTCCTAGATAACAGAACGCAGCATGTCATTCTCAATGGAGAGAAGTCTTCCGAAGTAAGAGTGAGTTCAGGTGTGCCGTAGGACCGTTGCTATTCACAATATACGTAAATGACCTTGTGGATGACATCGGAAGTTCACTGAGGCTTTTTGCGGATGATGCTGTGGTATATCGAGAGGTTGTAACAATGGAAAATTGTACTGATACGCAGGAGGATATGCAGCGAATTGACGCATGGTGCAGGGAATGGCAATTGAATCTCAATGTAGACAAGTGTAATGTGCTGCGAATACATAATAAGAAAAATCCCTTATCATTTAGCTACAATATAGCAGGTCAGTAACTGGAAGCATTTAATTCCGTAAATTATCTGGGAGTACGCATTAGGAGTGATTTAAAATGGAATGATCATATAATATTGATCGTCTGTAAAGCAGATGTCAGACTGGGTTTCATTGGAAGAATCCTAACGAAATGCAATCCGAAAACAAAGGAAGCAGGTTACAGTACGCTTGTTCGCCCACTGCTTGAATACTGCTCAGCAGTATGGGATCCGTACCAGATAGGATTGATAGAAGAGATAGAGAATATCCAACGGAGAGCAGCGCGCTTCGTTACAGAATCATTTAGTAATTGCGAAAGCGTTACGGAGATGATAGATAAACTCCAGTGGAAGACTCTGCAGGAGAGACGTTCAGTAGCTCGACACGGGCTTTTGTTGAAGTTTCGAGAACATACCTTCACCGAGGAGTCACGCAGTATATTGCTCCCTCCTACGTATATCTCGCGAAGACACCATGAGGATAAAAATAAGAGAGATTAGAACCCACACAGGGGCATACCGACAATCCTTCTTTCCACGAACAATACGAGACTGGAATAGAAGGGAGAACCGATAGAGGTACTCAGGGTACCCTCCGCCACACACCGTCAGGTGGCTTGCGGAGTATGGATGTAGATGTAGATGTAAATGAAAGCGTTCACAGTCAATTTTTAGGAAGATTACTGCAGTACACCTGTGTTTTCAGGAGAACATGTTTCGTTGGTAATCTTACAAAGGGCACTGCAAAGCTATTTAGGTTTCTGCACTCCGTTTCCTTCAAGTGGTAATGACTAGTAAGCATCAAAATATATACACTGATGACACAATACATTATGACCACCTGCTTAATAGCTTGTTTGCCCGGCTTCGGAACAATAAGAGACTGTTTCTGCATATCATAGATCCGAAAGCTGGTTCTGGAGATACGTGGCAGTAGATGTCTACGCACAGGTCATGCAATTCTCGTAAATAATGGGCCGCTGGTTTGCGTATATGGTGTCGGAGCCTCAAAGCGAACTAGATGGGTTCCGTAGGATTTACCTCGGGCGAATTTCGCAGCCATACATCAACATGAGTTAACTATAACGCTCCTAAGACCACTATATCATTGTTCTGGCTCCGAGAAGGACAATTACGAGTATACTGCTGAAAGATGACATCGCCGTCAGCGAAGGCATCAAGCGTGATGGAAGTTCGCAGGTGGGTCAGAGTGTCTTTGATTACTACCACAGGTGTCCCCCCCCCCCCCCCCCCCCCCCGTAGCATAATACCGCTTACCGCTCCCACCAGCAAGAGTGTGTGGCGCGCTGCACGCTTCGAGCCGCCGTTCACCTCATGATGGCGTTTGTGGAGACAACCAGCGACCCTGTGTAGCAAAAATGTGATTCACCCCGAAGATCCGACACGTTTCCGTTGCTCGACGGTCGAATCCCGATGGCCTCGTGCCCACTGCAATTGCAACTGACGATGTCGTTGGGTCAACATGTGAACACGTATTAGCTCTTTGTTCAACAATGTACGATGAACTGTGTGCCCCGAAACACTTGCGCGTGCAGCAGCCTTGTTCTCCCTCGGCAGAGATGCCACAGATCACCATCTATCATACTTTACAGAGTAGACAAGCCTCCGAAAACAAACAAAAAATGTGTGTGAAATCTTATGGGATTTAACTGCTAAGGCCACCAGTCCCTAAGCTTACACACTGCTTAACCTAAATTATCCTAAGGACAAACACACACACACCCATGCCCGAAGGAGGACTCGAACCTCCGCCGGGACCAGCCGCACAGTCCATGACTGCAGCGCCCAAGACCGCTCGAATAATCCCGCGCAACCAAGCCTCGGAACCCCGCGCTCTGTGAAGACTGTGAAGAGTCGTGGACTTCTAACCATTTAGCGCCTAGTGGTAGTTTCGCTGTCCTCCTTCCTGCTTCCGAAGATGCTCACGATAGTGGCACGTGAACAGTCGACCAAGAGAATTCTAGTAGTATGAAAGATAGGCCTCAGATTAAGGAAGAGATTTCTAAGTATACGTCAGGTGTTATTGTTGACCGACGGTCAATGGAATCAATCAAAAGGCCGTCCTTTTCATTCCAAAACACCTTAGCCATCATTTTTCGACTCGAGAAAGTAGACTGCTTAAACGTTTTTGGTTTAGGTGAACTTGAACGGCGCCACTGCATTGGCTGTTGTTTCGATTCTGCGTTGGTGTACGATATCCACGTCTCGTCACTTGCTGCGATGTGGTAAAACAAATCGTCTGCATCTTGTCTACAGCGCTCCAAAAACTTCGTGCACTGCGCAGTCTTTGCTCTTTATGCTGATTAGTTAGCATTTCTGGAACCCACCTCGCACATAGCCTGTGGTATCCAAGCTGTTCAGTAACGATCCTGTAAACTGAGGTTCGAGCGACATTTTGGAATTCATTAAGCAGCCCACTAATCGTCAATGGCCGATCACTTCGAAGTTTTTGGTTCTCCTGATCAACGATGTCGTCGGTCCGAGTACTAAGCCTGCTACTCCACTGACCATTTGAGCTGCTTTTACGAATTCATGGGCATCATTTTCTTGTGTGCCACACATTATTTCAGGTCCATACAGTAGGCACAACTCAGGACGGATTTCAGATGCTTAAGATTCGTTTGCCCGCCAAAATCTGATCATACCGCGCACTTCACAACTGGCGGGATCTCGGCCATTGCGGTCTGCTCTCACTGACTGACAAACGACTACTCAATCAGGCTAATAGTGAAGTAGTTTCCTAAAGAGTAGGTAGAGAGCGCTACACATGTGAGAGTTCATACAGGCCTACCAGCAGATAAATATTGGTCAACGAATCTTAGTTTTGGAGTACGCCTCGTAGTTAAATTTGTTATTCGGATACGTTTCTGCTAGAGGATGTGGTTTTAGAAATATTCAAGAAAAACGCACATGTCACATTGAGATGCCTTTCTTTTTGCATAGATCGAAAACCGTGGCCTCCAATAAAAACACATCTTAGTACAAAATTTAACTACATTAAAATTTCTACAAAATCTTCTTGTTCATTTTTTATGTAGGCCTAATAGTTTGCGCTTAGCAAGCGAGAGAATATGACAATCTGGCATATGGTTTTTGAAGATGTCGCGGGTTGCATAAAACCCATAGGCAGGGGCAGCTGAATCCCTTGTGTACAAACACACATACACGTTTTAGAATATAATTCCCCTATTCCATGGGCATAGAAATTTTGATGGCCTTTTGAAAGAATGGAATATCTCCAAATAAGATTTCCATAAACAATAGACAGATCAGTGGGCAATTCTGTTCCAGGGTAATATCGTCCAGACGTATCGTATTCTTTGTCTGCCCGAGTTTATTACACTATACAGGGTGTTACAAAATGGTACGACCAAACTTTCAGGAAACATTCCTCACACACAAATAAAGAAAAGATGTTACATGGACATGTTTCCGGAAACGCTTAATTTCCATGTTAGAGCTCATTTTAGTTTCGTCAGTATGTACTGTACTCTCTCGATTCACCGCCATGATTTCATACGGGATACTCTACCTGTGCTGCTAGAACATGTGCCTTTACAAGTACGGCACAACATGTGGTTCATGCACGATGGAGCTCCTGCACATTTCAGTCGAAGTGTTCGTACGCTTCTCAACAACTGATTCGGTGACCGATGGATTGGTAGAGGCCTACCAATTCCATGGTCTCCACGCTCTCATGGCATCAACCTTCTTGACTTTCATTTATGGGGGCATTTGGAAGCTCTCGTCTACGCAACCCCGGTACCAAATGTAGAGAGTCTTCGTGCTCGTATTGTGGACGGCTGTGATACAATACGCCATTCTCCAGGGCTGCATCAGAGCATCAGGGATTCCATGCGACGGAGGGTGGATGCATGTATCCTCGCCAACGGAGGACATTTTGAACATTTCCTGTAACAAAGTGTTTGAAGTCACGCTGGTACGTTCTGTTGCTGTGTGTTTCCATTCCATGATTAATGTGATTTGAATAGAAGTAATATAACGAGCTCTAACATGGAAAGTAAGCGTTTCCGGACACATGTCCACGTAACATATCTTCATTCTTTGTGTGTGAGGAATGTTTCCTGAAAGTTTGGCCGTACCTTTTTGTAACACCCTGTATAAATTACCAAGTTATAAACATAACTGCTAAAGTAAGGAAAACACGAATTTTGTCACTATTCATGATGTTTTTCACATCACTTTTAAATCTGAACAATTTCCTGAGATGTAAGCCACAATAGGTATCAATTTTTCTTATGTTAGAAAAATATAAAATTTCGACGAAGTTACCCCGTTTATTTCTAAGCTGTTTTTCTGAGAGCCACGGTGTCCATGGTTGGACTTATCAGCACATGTAGGTTATCCATACCTTTTACGTTTGCCTTCGTCCAAATCCAACATCAGAAGTAATATGTTTTAGTTTATATTGGAAATTTTTATTTTGCCTACAGGTTGCCTGTTTCAGTACATAGTGCCATTCTCACGTCATCCGCCCCTGGCACGCTCCTGTCGAACCCGCTTCCCCAGTAAATGTGTCGAACACTATTTGACTCCAATACTATTTGACATACCTATTTGCGAAGCGAGCTTGACGACTGCGTGGCAGGCGATGGTCTGAGGATGGAGCTGTGCACCTGTAGACTAAAGTCTAAAACATATTGTTTCTAAGTTTATTGGTCGCTGTTACAACCGACAGTATGTCGAGATTATGCAAACGCCAAATATTCCGCGAATAAGAGGTCCAGTTTTCATCGTAGCTATGACCGATCTATCGGTTAGGGCAAATGGGATTTAAAAGTTTAAAAGGTATGGTAGAATGTAGGAGGGAGGGGGTTGCATAATGCCACAATTACGCGCTTCCAGTTTCAACGTATGCTTGCTACAACGATTACTGAAGCAATGATATTGAATCTTGCTTGAATATATTACAAAATAAGCACTTATCATCCAGCCGTCCTTAAACATACATTAAATTAAGAAGCTCCACACACTCTGGTGGGTAGAAGACTTCAGCAATAACTTAATGGTAGCGGGTACAAGTGACAACATGATAATCAGTATCGAGTGAACATGGATAGGTGTATTTTTCTTGTGAGTGGTGCCACTTTGCGTTAGAATGAGACACTTAATTCTCTTATATGAGAGCGAATGTTAAAAAAAGAAACCACAATACCAATGACTAAGTTACACTACGAGTCCGTTCTACCCTTACTACTGTAATAATACCACACAGCAATCGAAAAAAAAGTTTCTCACCAGAACACTGTATGTGTCTTCATCTTCATGTGTGGATAGAGACCAAGCAGCTTAGAACAGATCTTATCTCCCCTCCCACCTCCCCTCATCCCTCCCTCTCCTCCCCCTGTAGGTAGGAATACCGGTTTTGCAGGCCTGCTCTATCCTGTCGCTAATTGTACACAAAGAGCTCCATCAAAAAAATGGTTCAAATGGCTCTGAGCACTATGGGACTTAACATCTGTGGCCATCAGTCCCCTAGAACTTAGAACTACTTAAACCTAACTAACCGAAGGACATCACACACATCCATGCCCGAGGCAGGATTCGAACGTGCGACCGTAGCAGTCCCGGGGTGCCGGACTGAGCGCCTGAACCGCTAGACCACCGCGGCCGGCAGAGCTCCATCCACTGCATGTGCTCTGCTTTGGTCAGTGTTGGGTTGAGAATAATATAATGCTTCCGGTCTGCAGCTGGACCCTCCCATAGGTAGTGGTTCTTGTGGTGTCACCGCCAGACACCACACTTGCTAGGTGGTAGCCTTTAAATAGGCCGCGGCCCGGTAGCATACGTCGGACCCGCGTGTCGTCACTATCAGTGATTGCAGACCGAGCGCCGCCACACGGCCGGTCTAGAGAGACTTTCTAGCACTCGCCCAGCTGTACAGCCGACTTTGCTAGCGATGGTTCGACGACTTCTACGCTCTCATTTGCCGAGACGATAGTTAGCATAGCCTTTAGCTACGTTATTTGCGACGACCTAGCAAGGCGCCATATTCCATTACCATTGATATTGTGAATCGTGTACTGTCACGAGCGACGTTCTTCATTAATGGATTAAACTTAACTATTCCACCAGCTACGTCCGTTTTTCTCATTTCTAATTCCCTTGTCATGTTCCAGACCTCACGCCAGCCTGCGTGAGCTGAGACGCGTGTATTTCGGCCTCCTTTAGTAATACGGTGTTGGCTCTCCTGCCAACCACAACATTGGCGACGAGAGTAAAAGTGTTATCTAAGTTGCCCTGATTTACTTGTGTAATGGCTTCGCCACAATCTCCAGATGTACTGTCCAAATTTTATCGCTTACAGAATCAGCAGACGCAGGCCTTGCTGGATGCCATTGAACAGCTCGTCCAGGGTCTACGTGTGATGCAAAACGATGCGTCAGCAGCCGCTTCACCGCTAACGCACTCACAACACGCTGTTGCACCAACTTTTCGACCTTTTGATGCTGCACTGGAAAGCTGGACGGAGTGGCCACGCCAATTTGGATTCCATCTCGCCGCCTACAGAATTCAAGGTAACGAGCGGCAGCCTTTTTTGTTATCGTCGGTCGGCGTGACTACGTCCCGTGTGATAGTCATATTATTTCCCCGACGCGACGTAGCAACCATGTCCTACGAAGAAATTTTGTCTGCATTAGATGCATGTTTCAAAGAATCAGTCAATGTAGTTGCGAAAAGGTATGCCTTCTTTCGTACAAAACGTACGGCAGGTCAGACTAATCAGGAGTGGGTTGCAACTTTGCAAGGCCTTACTAGGGATTGTGCTTTTGAGTGTCAATGTGGACTCCCTTATTCGGATACTATGGTACGTGATGCAATTGCACAGAACGTTTCTGATGTTCGTATAAGGGAACAGATTTTGAAAATGGTAAATCCCTCCCTTCAACAAGTGATGGACATATTGGATCGGCACGACACACTTGACTTTGCTCAGGAATCATTTGAAACTTCGCCAGCAGTGTGTCAGGTTAACCGTCCCGCCGGGCGAGCTGCACGGAGCAGTAAACAGTCCTCGCGCCCGCCGCGCCGCTGCCGCCAGGCTCTCAGCCACGTGTGCCGCGCCGGCAAGCTAATGCAGTGATCAAATCATGCCCGCGATGTGCTACTAAACATTCGCGTGAGAATTGCCCGTCACGCAAAGCTATTTGCTTTTATTGTAATAAAAAAGCACATTTTCAGAGTGTTTGCCAGAAAAAGCTCAGATCGGAAGCTCAAAACCGTTCCAGGCTCTTTGCTTCGCGCCGGAATCGGAATCGAACCAAGGATACTCAGGCTTTCGAAACTTCGCCCATGGAAATTCATGTAGTTCATTCCACTCCGCCCAGTGCCACTCTCTCTAACAGTGACTGTGTTCGTCCCAAAAATAGTGTGCGTCGACATCGCCGGAACTCCCGTCAAGTCGCAAGTGATTATGTACCAGTGTCAGTTCACATTGCACGAGACAGTCGCTCTTGTCATCAGCAGGACAATAAACTTTTTGTGGACTTGGACATTAACGGCAAAGTGATACCATTCCAGCTCGATACCGGAGCTGCAGTTTCACTGATCAATCAAGACACTTACAAACTGCTGGGCACACCTGCGTTGCGTGTCGCAAATGTTAAGTAGTTATTCAGCAGGGCAAGGTATCCCTGTGTTAGGACAGTGCAGCCTTCTTGCAATATACAAAGGATAAACCAAACTTGTGTCATTTTACGTCCTTCGTTCTTCTTCTGCAGTGAAATTGTTTGGTTTCGATTTATTTCAGACAGTGTTTCTCGTTTATGTGATGAATTTGCAGACATTTTTGCACCAGGCCTCGGTTGCGCTAAGAACTATAAAGCACATTTGAAACTGAAAGTAAACCCGCAACCGAAATTTTTTAGAGAGCACAATGTTCCCCACTCATTGCGTGATGAGGTGGCAAAAAAATTACACGATCTGGAATCATAAGGTGTAATTGAACGTGTGCAGGCTTCTCTCTGGGCATCACCCTTTGTAATTTTGCCAAAACCTTCCCACAGTATCTCTAGTGAGGAGGGACGAAGACCTCCGTCTGCATGTTTGGACATGTTGGTTGATGGGTGTGTTAACACAAACAGGAGGAAACCACATGAGAGAGACAGAGGCAGGAAGCGAGTCTGGAATTTCCCAATCAACAGAATGCCGGCACCTGACGCTTTGTTTGAAACTGTGAGACCAAGGAGGGCGATATCCAGCCCACGGTCGATGGTTTTTAGTACCTCGATCCGGAATTACGTCACTGGGCGGTTTTCGAACTCCGTGATAGTGGCTGGACAACAGACACATGTATGGGCGACCAAAAACAGCGGCTAATATACCTTTTATCATTCCATTCCTTGGTGCATCTGGGAAGTGGGAACATTAGGGTACAGATGTGACGGATGTGAGCTCTACCCAAGTGGGGGAGCCCTGGCTCTCAGAAACTGATTAAATAGAGAATATGCAAATCGAATTGAACAATATATTATTGACATTGATTTGAATTTCATGTCATGAGATCCCCCCTCCTCTCCAGGATGGACTGACGGTTATTCACACTACTTTCCAAGTGGGCGCAGGTGGGGGTGGCTTTAAGACAACATCATAATACACCAATGAAGGCAGCTCAGGACAATTTCCAGATGGGTAAGGTTACAAGAGGGCTGGGGGATTTCCATATGCGTAAGGATAGGTGAGGGCTGGGGGATTTCCCAGGAATGAGGGATGTGACTCAGGATTGAACTGGGGAGGAGTGACCAAAAAAGTGTCCCTTTTTTCCAGAGTAGTGGTGTTAGGAGGAGGGGCAGGGGGAGGGATGGCGGGTTTTTTCAGAAGGAGGAAATATCCCCAGGGGGTCACAAATCAATTATCATAACAATAGGTATTCCCAGGGAGTTATAGATCAATTAGTATAACAATAGATTAAGGTGATAAATCAATCAACTGTCACATTTTAATCAATTAGAACATCAATTTGTATCAAAAGTGCGCCAGAACCCCCTTTATTTCACTACTTGTATATACACATAAACAATCTGATGGACATGATGAGCAGCAACATGACAAATGATGATGCTGTTGTGAATGGGAAAGTGTTGTTGGGAGACCGTAGGATGATACAATATGATTGCCACTTTCTATTTGGTGTGATGAATGGAAATTTGCTTTAAATGTGGAAAAAATGCTAGTTAATACAGATGAATTGAAAAAAAGCCAACCCTGCCATGATGTAACACAGCAATAGTGATGTGCTACTTGACAGTCACGTAACCTTTTATTAACGTTGCAAATCGTTATGAAATGGAACTAGCACTTACTTAGAAAAATTCAACATATCGATTTTTTTCCTTAAGGTGTTTTCTACGTTGTCTACTTTATGGTAATGTTCATTACAAATTCGCCAGAAACTCCGTTAGCGAGTTACGCGGGAATTTGCAAAAAAGTTTCGCTGAAGATCATTCACAGTGCAATAAAATAGTCGACATGTAATTTCAACGACCGTCCAACAGGAATTAGGGAAATTATGGACTTGCTCAAACTGAGGTCGGACCAGGATGTTACAACTTATGCATGAAAACGGCATCGAGCGAGCAGAACAGTGGATTACAGCAGCTGCCAAAGAGGTCCACAGGACCACCATAGCCTGGAAGAAGATAGAGAAGGGCTTCCCCTTCGATCTGGGAGCTTTACTGTATGGTCCATGGACCGATGACTAGAAACGTAATTACGAAAAACGTAACCACAACATTAAATCCGTTTTCTCCAAGCGTATTTGTCAGATTGGCAGTAAACATAACTAGAACACGGTAGATACGATTTTGAGAAGAATTTGATGCCGGCATTCTGAACTGCATTATCTACCAGCGACAGTGCGGTTTTGTGGTATCTTCAAAAGTCTATTTTCAGCCCAGGCTTTTATCTCGATTTTCGTGGTCGAAGAAAATGGCATTTGTTTCAACAGGGCACAATTTTGTTCGACTGTAATATTTTTCGATTGCCTGACATAAGCTGGTAGAAAATATATTCAAAAGGACGTATACAAATCTATTTTGTTACAGGTCCAATAGCAGTTCCCGCAGACGACAAATGTCCTGGCTACTACGGCTCGTTACACTTGTTGCGGCGATCACAGGGAGCCACGGTGTGTACACAGAATGATTTCTTGAAGACAACAGTGTAAGAAATAAAATTATTTCACCAGGTTTAGCATTAATTTTTATTTTACTTGAAAAAATGACGAATATTTTAATGCGTTCAAACAGGAGTACTCTCTCAAGGTCGTTTCTAGCCAAGGCGAAATGGTAGGCATCAGTTTATTAGGGGAATTCTAGGAAAGCGTAGATCATGTTATCATGTTGGAGACGGCATATGCATATATAACACTTATGCGAACCATTCTTGAGCCCTGTCCGAGTGTTTGGGATCCTAAAAAAAAAAAAAACCTTCAATGGCTCTGAGCACTATGGGACTCAACAGTGGAGGTCATTAGTCCCATAGAACTACCTAAACCTAACTAACTTAAGTACATCACACACATGCCTGAGGTAGGATTCAAACCTGCGATCGTAGCGGTTGCGCTGTTCCAGACTGCAGCGCCTAGAAGCGCTCGGCCACTCCGGTCGTCTGGGATCCTCAATAGGTCGGATTAAAGGAAGACGTCAAAAAAATTCAGAAGCATGCTGGTAGCTTTGTTAGAGGTAGATTCGCTTAACACTTGAGTATTACGTAAGTGCTCTCTGAATCAGATGGCATTTCCCCGAGGAAAATCTTTTCATGAAACATTACGGAGAAGTTTTAGAGAACAAGCTTATCGGTCAGACTGCGTAACGATCCTACTGCCACCAACATACCTGTTGTGTAAGGGCAGCAAAGGCGGTACAAGAGAATTCCGGGCTCGTTAAGAAGCACAGGCAGTTCTTTATACCTGGTTAAATTTGCAGGTGGAATCGGAAAGGACGAAAGATATTCTGCAGCATGCTCCGTGCGGTAGCTTACCTATTATGTTTGTAGATATAAATGAGCATGCGTGCCTGCTATATTTCACAAGTATTTGATCCTCAAACTGTGTTTCTCACAGAAATATTCTTTTTCGGAAGTGTTAACACAAGACGTCACCAATATTATTTTCCAGTTATTGGTAACATTTTATTTTTGCCTGTCGTGTCAAGCGATCACAGTGCGTCGATTCGTATTAGACTTATGTAACTTATCTGGGAGTCTTTCTGCGTCAGGTCCTTCATCCATCTCCAGATAAGGATCACGTGTCCATTTCTTCTGATCACTATTTCATCTTCGTACTCCCAAAATAAATGTTTATGAGAAGAATCCAGAAAAATACAGTCTGTACCCAGGGTAAAACACGTGAAATCGTAGACATGTATGCTGATTACTTTGTTATCAAAATTTATTTTAATTAAATATATGGATATCACAAAGTCATATAATCATTGTAAGGATCAAATTGAACTAGGAGAAAACCAAGTAGGCTCTCAGGATATTATGCTTACACCTGAGTGAGATTTTTTTTTCTTTATTGTTATTTCAGTTTCTCACAAAGGGGCGGGAAGGCAGCCGATAAAAGCCATCCAAAGGTTATATACACCATATTTGACAGATGTTTAAAATATATAAAAAGATAACAATAACAGACGATTTTATGAAAACACGGTAGTGGACTATATTTACCATTTTTACATGAAAACAAATGACAACAAACCAGGATTTTGTAACAAGCACATATATCAAAATACTGATGGTTTTTGAATCTTCTTTGACAATTTTATATTATAATTGGAGTATAGTCTCTGATTTAATGTGAGTGATGCCAAGGTGTAATGGTGGTGATGGTGATACGTGAAAATACTTATCATGATGAGGGTGCAATGATGAGAGTGACTATGGGGTCCTCTACAACCACAAGGGGGATGAAGGGGGAAGAGGAAAAAGGAAGAATGGTATCGGATTTAGTGTTGTGATTAGGGTTGGAAAGAGGGGTATATCTCGGGACGCATTTCATTATTGGTGAGTGGGAGATGGTTGAAATTCCGGTGGGAGAGGATGGAGAAAACACGAGGGTGCAAGGAAGCTGAAATAAGGATGTAGTGGTGAAACATGTACCTTGAAAAATGGCTTTGAGCACTATAGGACTTAACTTATAAGGTCATCAGTCCCCTAGAGCTTAGAATTACTTAAACCTAAAGACCTAACACACATCCATGTCCGAGGTAGGACTCGAACCTGCGACCGTAGCGGTCGCGTGGTTCCAGACTGTAGCGCATAGAACTGCTCGGCCACTCCGGCCGGCCAACATGCACCTCGATTGGTTATTAGGGCTTAGGAATTTGGACGTTGGGTTTGGGTTTTGTTATTGACGTATCGAATCCGAAGGTGCTCTGGGAAGAGAAGAAGGTGTGAGAAGCGGTTGAGTTGGTGCAAGATGTTCAATGAGAAAAACATAATTACTAAATATACTAGTGGAACAAGCTATTTTCGTGATCTGATAGGGTTTTGAGAATGAGGAAGAGGGGGTGTTAGCCGTTCTCTATTCGTGTTTGCTCTATTTCTTGTTATTGGTGGAAGCAGACTGGATCTTGCTTTATTTCTCGCCATTGGTGAAAACAGGCGGAGAGACACGGGTGGCAGTTGTGACGAAGCGCCAGTACTGTGCATGTCTGCAGCCGCTGTGGCCTCCAACACGCCTGTGTGGGTTGCTTTGCGAGAGCTGTCGTACCGTAGCGCTGTTGCTGCTGGCAGCCAGAGCGCTGGAAGTCTCTACCCGCCTTCTCTATTCCTGTTGGCGGGTGACTAGCATATTGTATCCTCTCTCTAAACTTCCTCGTCAAGGTCAGTGGCTGTTTTGCTAGTACATGGACTTCGCGTAATATTTCCTGTTTGCCGCCCTCGTCCCTGTGTTACGTCACTGCTGACTTGGTGTGTTGCCTTAGGCGAATGGGTCTTTCATGTTCAGATACCCTTCTGCTAATCAGTAGCCCCGTCTCGCATGCATACAGTGAGTCCAAAAGTATTCGTCTAGATGTAATTTTTTTTTAAAAAGTAAGTATATCTCACGTGAAAGGAAGGGAACATAAAATGTGAACATCCAGTCACATGCAATGAACGTTGGGGGTAAGTCATTTTTATTGATGGACAAGGAAATAAATGCATCCATAGCGACAACAAATTTGACAAAATGGAGAATACTTCAAAAAGTATTCGTCCACTCATATTTTCTTTTTTAATTTACAATCTGAAAATATCATTTCAATTACAAAAAATAATATTTAGTGGAGTTTTCCTTTGCAGCTATTATTTCTTGTAGTCATCTGGGCATCGACTTGACCAAATTTGCCGTCAGACGCTGGAATTTTGTCCCATTCATCTTGAAGTCCTTCTTTTAGGTCTCTCCCGTTAGAAGTGTCTTCTCCTGATACTAACTTCCAGTACTTTCCAAAGGTGTTCAATAGGATTAATGTCCGGGCTCTGGGAAGGGGTGTTACGTTGTTTTCGGGTGTTGTACAGGAGCCGCAGCCTTGTATTTAGAGCCGTATGCTTTAGGTTGTTATCTTGTTGATAAATGTAATTTCCTTGCAAACCTAATTTTTCGGCGCTAGCGTCCAGATTGTCCTTTAAAATGTTGATGTACATATGGTGATCCATTGTACCTTCTATGAAATGTAAATTTCCAACACCTGCTAACCACACGATCAGGGAGCCACCACTGTGCTTAACCGTTGGCACAAGATTGCGTGGCAACATCTCCGCATTCTTCTTACGCCGCACCATTCACCTGCCATCCAACCAGTATACGTTATATTAAGTATCATGAGAAAATGTTGCTCTATTACAGAAGTCTTCCTTTTTGAATTTATGTTCCATCGCAAAATGAAGACGTTCCTTTTGATTCTGTTCACTTACCCAAAATTTCTTGCGAGGTAACCGGCCCTGATACCCACAAGTTTTGAAGGTATTTCTGATTGTGTTGGCACATGCCTTATTTCCCCTAGACTTTAACTCCCCAAACAACTTAGGAGCGCTGATTTTAGGTTTCTTCTGCATTTCCACCTTGATAAATCGCACGTCTGCACCAGTCAAAGTGTGAGGGCTTCCGGTACGAGGTTGGTTTCTTAACGCTTTTGTTGCGCAAAGTCGATCCATTATCGACTGAACCGTCGTTCTAGGTCTACCGACTACTTTAGCAATCTCGTAAGAAGATTTGCACTCATTATGTAAGCGCAGAATAAGTTTCCTTTCCATCAGCGTCGTCTCACTACCCTTTCGGCCCATGGCGCTAATTGCACTGTATCGGCGGCGTTCAGAACCACAACAGGCGATAGAGTGGGGTCGCGCACGGCTGACTCTAGTGTGTGCCGTGGGTCAGCGTTATATTTTAATCACCGCGCGCAGAATTCCGGCATGTTCAGAGGGTGGACGAACACCTTATGACCTAGCTCTTGTAATATATTTTCTATTTTGTTAACCTTGCTGTCGATTTTGATGTTCTTCTTTCCTCGCTTTTCAACAAAAATGAGTTACCGAGGTACTTCTTACATGACTGGTGCCGGCCGCTGTGGCCGAGCGGTTCTAAGCGCTTCAGTACGGAACCGCGCTGCTGCTGCGGTCGTAGGTACGAATTCTGCCTCGGGCATGGTTGTGTGAGATGTCCTTAGCTTAGTTAGGCTTACGTAGTTTTAAGTCTAGGGGACTGACGACCTCGGACGTTAAGTCCCATAGTGCTTGGAGCCATTTGAATTTGAACGTGACTGGTTATTTAGATTTTGTATACATTTCTTTTCATGTTACACAGACTTTGTTTTCTAAAAGATATGCAGCTAGACAAATACTTTTTGCACTCGCTGCGTGCTAGTCCACACTCGATGCCGATTTGGTAGAATCGAAGCAATTTTGTGAAACAGCAACAAAGTAAAAGATATTCTTGATTCAACGAAAGATGAAATAGGCAAGCTAGAGACGTCTCGAGTCGACGAAATTAGTTGCGAAAGTGGACTAGTATATGTAGGTGAGACGAAGCAACAGAGTAGCGCAAGGTTATCTGAACATGGAAGATGCATTCGCCTAAGGCAACACTCTGAGCCAGCGGTGGCGGAGCACCACAACGAGGGCGGCAAACCGACAATATTCCGCAAAGCCCTCGACTGGTGAAACACCGATTTATATTGACGAGGAAGATTAGAGAGGTCATAGAAATAGCCAAGAGACCCACCAATATGAGTAGAGAAGAACGGTACAGACACCCAGTGACTTGAATACCAGCAGTAACAGCGGTGCGGAACGACAGCTCTCGCAAAGCAACCCACACAGGCGTGTTGGATTCCACAGCGGCCGTAGGTGCACAGAGTACTGGATTACCTGAGCCCGTACCAGGCAGCGTGTGAGCAGGGCCGCTTCACAACTGCCGCTCGTTCCGCATTTCACCGATGGCAAGACCCCCAACATTCACAGCAGTGATCAAAAAGGTTAACTAAATGTACACCGACGAGAGATCGAGAGTGAACTCAACTCACAACCAGGAATGAATATGGCCAAGGCGCCCAAATTCAAAGTGGTAATGGATCTCCCTTCTTAGTAGTCGCGCAGGGTAGTCGCGTGGTCTCGGGCACATTGCCACGGTCCGCGCGACTCCCCCCGTCGGTGATTCGAGACCTCCCACTTGCATGGCTGTGTGTGTTGTCATTAGCGTAAGTTAGTTTAAGTTATATTAAGTAGTGTGTAAGTCTAGGAACGGATGACCCCAGCAGTTCAGTCCCATGGGAACTTACCATAAATTTCCAAATTCCTTCTTAGTATGAGTATCCCCTGAATCACCTGACAACACACAAACACTTATCAAACATGGCGCCTTGAGTTATCGGAGGAAGCTTCCTGTGGAAGCGTTTAGATCCACTACACGAGCGTACAAATGTCAGCGATGCCTCCCCCGACCAACTGTCCTGATTGCTAGCAAAATTATCTTCACAAACAATGCCCAAACCTTAACTCCCCACATATCTGCAAAACAAGCGACCAGTCTCAGACCACTTATTCCCACAAATGCAAATACAAACCCTACTCTCAAAAGCCTGAGCCGTGCGGAGTGGCCACGTGGAGTGGTTGCGCGGTTAGAGGCGCCATGTCAGGGTTTGCGCTGCTAATCCCGCCGGAGGTTCGAGTCGTCCCTCGGGCGTGGGCGTGTGTGTGTTGTTCTTAGCATAAGTTAGTTTAAGTAGTGTGTAAGTCTAGGGACCGATGACCTCAGCAGTTTGGACCCTTAGGAGTTCACATTTATTTGAACGAACACTCACTATCCCTACACGCACAATTTATACGCCAAACCATACACACAACTCCCTCCATCCTCCATTCACCGTTGAAGACATCATCCGTTCAATAACATTAATAATTAATACTGCAAACCATGTACTTTGAAAAACCCCACATCCTACAACAAATAGCCCTTGCCACCCGGCCGACAGCTGTGACCGAGCGACTCTAGACGCTTAAGTCCTCAACCACGCGGCTGATTCGGTCGCAGGTTCGAATTCTGCCTCGGGCATGGATCTGTGTGACGTCCTTAGGTTAGTTAGGTTTAAGTAGTTCTAAGTCTTGGGGACTGATAAACTCAGATGTTAAGTCGCATAGTGATTAGAGCCATTTGAACCTTGCCACCCACAGCATCTTCCATGTGAACACCTATATGATATATTCGCAAAATCAAGCTCAGTTCATTTTCGACCTACAACAACCTCTCAAACACAATAATTGTTTTATCGAAAATCAATACCTTCACTGTGCGATAACAACGGTGAAGTCACTAATGACAGTGCCACTAAAACAGAGTTATTAATCTCGGTTTTCCGAAACTCCTTCACCAAACAAGAGGAAGTAAATATTCCTGAATTCCAATCCAGAATAACTGCCAAGGCGAGAAACATAGAAGTGGATATCCTCGACGTAACAAAGCAGCTTAAATCACTTAATAAAGGCAAGGCGTCCGATCCAAATTGCATACCAGTCAGGTTCCCCTCAGAGTATGCTGATAAAATAGGTCCATATTTAGCAATTATATACAACCACTCGTTCACAGAAAATTGCTCAAGTCACACCAACACACAAAAAGGGAAGGAGTAAAACGCTGAATTACAGGCCTATATCACTGACGTCGATTTGCAGTAGGGTTTTGCAATATGTACTGTATTTGAATATTATGAAATATCTCGAAGAAAACGATTTATTGACACATAGCCAGACCGGATTCAGAAAATATCGTTCTTGTGAAACACAACTAACTCTTTATACTCATGAAGTAATAAATGCTATCGACAGGGGAAGTCAAATTGATTCCATATTTTTAGATTTCCTGAAGGCTTTCGACACCGTTCCTCACAAGCGTCCTCTAACCAGCGGTGTGCCTATGGAGTATCGCCTAAGTGATGCGACTGGATTCGTGATTTCTTCTCAGAAAGGTCACAGTTCGTAGTAATGGACGGAAAGTCATCGAGTAAAACAGAAGTAATATCCGGCGTTCCCCAATGAAGTGTTATAGGCCTTCTATTGTTCCTGATCTATATTAACGGCATAGGAGATAATCTGTGTAGCCGTCTTAGATTGTTTGCAGATGATGGTGTCATTTACCGCCTTGTAAAGTCCTCAGATGATGAAAACGACTTGCAAAATGATTTAGATAAGATACCTGTATGGTGCGAAAAGTGGCAATTGACCCTGAATAAAGAAAAGTGTGAAGTTATTCACCTGAGTACTAAAAGAAATCAGCTAACTTTCGATTACGCGATAAGTCACACAAATCTGAAGGCTGTAAATTCACCTAAATACTTGGGGATTATAATTACAAATAACCTAAATGGGAACGATCACATAGATAATATTGTGGGTAGAACAAACCAAAGACTGTGATTCATTGGCAGAACACTTAGAAGGTGCGACAGGTCTACTAGAGAGACCGCTTACACCACGTTTGTCCGCCCTACTCTGGAGTATTGCTGTGCGGTGTGGAATCCGCGTCAGGTGGGACTGACGGATGACATCGAAAAAGTACAAACAAGGGCAGCTCGTTAAGTATTATCGCGAAATCGGGGTGATAGTGTCAGATACGTGATACGTGAATTGGAGTGGCTATCATTAAAACCAAAGCGTTTTTCCATGAGACAGGATTTCTGATGAAATTTCAATCACCAGTTTTCTCCTCCGATTGCGAAAATATTGTTCCCACCCACCTACATAGGGAGAAATAGTCATCACGATAAAATAAGAGAAATAAGGGCTCGCACAGAAAAATTTATGTGCTCGTTTTTCCGAGAGTGGAATGGTAGAGAGACAGCTTGAAGGTGGTTCATTGAACCCTCTTGCCAGGCACTTTATTGTCAATAGTAGAGTAATCTCGTAGATGTAGATGTAGAAAATGGATCAGCATACATACAACATACTATGCCAAAATATCATTTCCCTCCACTCTGATGAACATCATCTTATCCAGACCCTCCAGCGACATAATTCACATTTTCATACAAACCAGAGGCCAAAAGTTAGAATATGTTGAATTACTGTGTATTGCGTACTCCGCGGGTATTTTTTTTAAATCAGGTATTTTCATAGATACTAAAAATTCACAATCACAGATTTTCAGGACCACTTGAATCAGTTTAGGAAATTGTGTGGGTTTACGAAATTTCATTTATCATTTTTAATCAAATCTGAAAATGTGGTATGTTAAAAATTCATTTTTATTTCAATAATCATTTGTACTGAGATTATCTGGCATCGATAACTGAAGCAAATCAGTACATTCGTATCCAACCTAGGCCTCAGGTTAACAACAGGTCAGTCTGTTAGCATTATCTAGTCTTCTGTTTTTATTTCTTCAGTCACCACAATCAGATTAATAAAAGTTATTAGGATACTTTCCATATTGAAAACGAGTGTAATCACTTCGCATCCTCACCCGAAAGGAATCATTAGATTCATCGATTGTCGTGGGCTATCGTATATCATCACGCAATTGTCTATGAACAACCAGCGAATTGCCAACGTTAGCGCGCAACGCAAGAGCAGCTGGCATTTTAACTGAGGGTCGCTTGTCGCTTACGGTCTATGAAACTGAAAATTTAACTAACGTGAGGATCACAAGGTGGTAGGATTTTTGTAATTTATTCTAGATTCGTGGCACGTGAAGTTCAGAGCCAAAAAAAATCAACCAAAGCAGTACATTGCAAATCTCAGAAACGCTTGATAAAGTCAACTCTGAAGTTTCCCGAGCGTGTTTAATTCAATAAAATTGCAACACTTTTTCCGATGGACCTCCTCGATCTATGGTAGAAAGCTTTATTTTCATGCTGGCGGCCTATGTTCGATTCTCGGCTACCTCAAATTTGTAAAGGAAGATGCGTGTTCTATGAGCAGTTCCGTGAAGTGTGAAGTACATAAAGAAGTAAGAAAGACGGTGGGGTTCTAGACCGGAAGTATTTGGTTCAAAAATTAAATTTTGAGTTGAAAAGGAAAAATCGAGTACTTTTTATTTGGACTGTTCTATCCTTTTATACCACAGATGTGGTCTACAGGGGACAGGGTGATAAGCGTTGTAAAAACAAGGAAAACAATGATTTTCCCAGCATCGAGCACACCATAAAAATACTACATTTTCATCAAGTTTCCCCTTAACTCACATGCATTTTTGATGAGAACAATAATTATGTGTTTGTTAATCAGTTTCTATTTTACAAATTTTATTTTTAAGTAAAGTACGTATCCTACCGAAACGAAAAAAAAAATACGAAGAAATGACAGAAGCGAAGCTCAAACCAGCGATTATCAGTCTTGAACTTCCAATTTTTTTCCATGTTAATGTATTTTCCGGTTCACGAAAACTCTCGTAGAACATGCCCCATTGTTAAAAATTTTTTTTAATGTGTGGGAACCTAACTCCGGTCGTCCGCCTGGCGGGCAAGCATTATACCACAGAGCCAACAGAAATATTAATGTCAAGTTATTAAATTAAACTCACTAGGAAAACTTATGAATCTATTCACTAGTACTTTTGAGAGTCACTTAAAACTAGATCTTGTGATTGATGTTTGAGCTCTGAACTTCACTTACTATAAACATGAAAAATGGCAAAACTCTGATTGGCAAGCGGTGTCGTTGTAAGTGCATCCACAAGTGTAATAAAAAAATAATCTCTTATATTACAACTAGTGTTCGAATCTTGCCTCGGGCATGGACGTGTGTGATGTCCTTACGTTAGTTAGGTTTAAGTAGTTCTAAGTTCTAGGGGACTGATGACCTCAGATGTTAAGTCCCATAGTGCTCAGAGCCATTTTGTGGACAATGTACGTGAGGAGTAGAACGAAGACGGTACGTGCTTAACAAGTGAAAGTGATATTGGAATAAGTGTTGAGCCACGTATTTCATCATCCTTGTCGTACAGGGAGCTACTAATCTTGTTTTCGGTGAAACGTAACAAAAGGACAATCGTTGTGCAAGGAGCTGGTACCAAACTTAATTACGTACGCGGAAGATCACCCATAGCATAGTAAAAAGCAATTATAAACAGATTTCGAATAAGTCCGTAGCAATATGTCCGTCTAGGGCGTAAGGAAAACTATAGGTATTTCAGGGAGGACAAGGCACACACGTTAAAAACACTGGTGTTTGCGTGTTTCAAGGGTGCCTGGTACAATTTATAGTATGTGCGTGATAGTGACCTACTGCGTAACACGCGACATAGATTACAGTGATTTAAAGAAAATCAGTGGATGGTTGCATAACTTCGAACAGTGCTGCAGAATTGCAAAACCCGAGATAGCGAAATTTCAAACCAAGGGTCAACTTGACGATGCGCAGAAAACTGCGGTATCGGCACGAAAATTTATAGATGAGATAAATAAACTTATCCCGTCGTTCAGTAAAGAATTTGTTTTCAACTCCAACCAATAGGGATTAGAAGAGGAAATGCATATGAAAGGAACTCCGGAAATAAGACGTACCAAGAGAGCTGTATAAAGATCAACTAACATCAGTAGCTTAAAGCATTCGTATACATGCCGACTGTTAATCTGGATGGTAAATTGGCTGCAATTTCGTTTATTGTGCTGTGAGAAGTTGCAGGTGCTCTGACCCCTACGATTATTTCTCGTGTGCTTCATTTTGCAGGGGAAGAATGGAATATTTATATCACAGCACGCAAGAGTGGAAAAATTGAGCGTAACAGAATCACAACTGTGACATGAGTACTGCTTTTGGCCAATAGCTGGTCAAAATAACTTGCTTTGCTTGATTCCTGGTCTGCTTATAAAAGTCGTACTCCATTACAGCAAACTATCCCTCCTGAAAAGTGTGTGAGATTGCGACTCATACCACATGGAACCACTGGGCAAATACAGCATAAAGATCGTATTATCGCACTACCTGCAGCTATGCCTTTAGGGGTAGCCAGTTTCACGATAAGCTTGTAATTTCAACGCGAAACTTTTATGTCGCCAGTGTATGGGACAGTGCTCGAGACTTATGAAATGGTTCAAATGGCTCTAAGCACTATAAGACTTAACATCTGAGGTCATCAGTCCCCTAGACTTAGAACTACTTAAACCTAACTAACCTAAGGATATCACACACATCCATGCCCGAGGCAGGATTCGAACCTGCAGCAGTAGCAGCAGCAGCAGCGCGGTTCCAGACTGAAGTGCCTAGAACCTCTCGGCTACAGCGGCTGGTGGACTTGTGAATTAACGAATGATTTTCCAGAAATGACTTTTAACTGAGAAAAGACTTACTATTTTATTGTGAGTTATTATTATATTGTGAAATAACAATATGTTTTATTGTTTTATAACCAGTGTCCCACAAAGAATAACCACATAACAAAAGGTAATACCACTAAAAGAGTGTATTGGCTTTGTATTGTCTGTGGAATTCTTCCTTCTTGTGTTCTTCTCTATGTTGTATGAAGCAGATGAGATCGAAGATAAGCCGAGGCCTGTTCTTTTAAATATTGTAAAAGGTAGTCATAAGTGGTCAAAGGCAAAATATAACGTAAAATTTACGAAATGGAATTCTAGTGTACGGCCTTTTATTTATAACTAAATAACCAACTATGAATGTTTTAAATTTTGTGTCCGCAGCAGTCCAGACTGTGCTTTGTTTGCCCCCATTACGTGAGCGTATGGAGCGGCTATTTTAAACTGCAGAAATAATCAGACACTAATTCTTTCTATCGATATTACAATATTTGAACTCCGAAGACAAGAACTCACAGGAATTTATTATCTTTCTATTATAAAAGTGAAGCTAACACTTAGTAAACAATTTAGACTTTACGTAATGAAATAATTTTATGGCTAGTGCGTAAGATTAATTTTTCCAAAACTAATTCATCAGTGACTTTAAATAGAAATATTTACGACACCAGTGTTTTTATGGGTAGAGGTGCTGGTGTGATATATTAGTTATTTGTTGCATACATTTTAATGTCAAGTACGGAATTATTGAAACTCGTTATTATCTAGCTCATCAGCACATAATTAAGAATTATCAGAATTTATTTATTTCTTTCAAATAATACTGTTGTTCTTACTGCTACATTTTCATATGTTTTACAATAACACACACCACAACAACAAAATTAAATAGAACTCCGAAGTAGCCATTACAATCTCCACGACAGCCTGCTTGGCATTGAGTTGTACGCCACTACATTTCATCAGTTCTCATTACCCCGTTACACCAAAATGATTATGTATGCATGCTCTACGAGTGGATACCTAGCTGAACGTCCTGCAAGGTTTGTGACTTCCAAGAAATTCCCCTTGGGCCTTGATGGTGCGAACCTTTGTGCTAACTGTGGCGTGCCATTTTTCATTGGTTGTTCATGGTGCAATTATCGGTTTGTCTTTCACATTCCTTGAATGTCGATGATGTCTATGTTCTGAAGTGTAAGACATACATCCCATAGAAGGTTGATCTCTGCACCTCCCGGATACTCATTTTCTGTCGCCCTCCTGATGCGATTGGTGAGTCATTAGCATATGCTATTTTGTCTAAAACTGACATGGTGAGACCGTGGCTGTGTGCAATTAATGTAGTTTAATTCTTACAAAGAAGAAGACAGCAACTAGCCACTATTAATACTGATATTTCTTTAGGTAATATTATATGCTCGTAATGTAAGGTTTATCTTTGTGTTTCAATTTTCATTATGTTATGTTATTCTTTAAAAAACAGTCATACTGTGAAATCAGAACAATCTGTATATTGTGATATCTCTGAGAGAGAACGTCTCTGATACTGTTGTATTTGTAAATCTGCAATCTTTGTGATAACTTCACAAATGGCAAATTCTTTTTGGTGTGTGTGTGTGTGTGTGTGTGTGTGTGTGTGTGTGTGTGTGTGTGTGTGATGCTTTGCACAATATGGTGATGTACAAATTACATAAGTGCTGGATGTATTTTGGAATATTCGAAAAATACAATCCTGCAACTTCGCAACAAAATCGCGCCGAATTTTCTATGTAAGTACCATAACCACTTAACCTCACACATTTATTTACGCTGTATTTCATCGTTTGGAGGTTAGTTATTTTCACATAGGGCGCTTCTAACACTGTTTTCTACCGTAAGGCAAGACCACACCAAAAATACTTCGCCGCAGTGGAAAAATAAAAATCGAAAACGGACGATGATGTAAAGTGTATCTTTGAAATCATGTGAACAGCCGTCTGAAGATGAACTTGCCAGGGTGAAACCGTTAACGGTGCTATTTACCCAAATAAATAGCAGTATTAATAGTGGCTGGGTGCTGTCTTCTTCTTTGTAAGAATTAACCTACATTCATTAGCATCTATTTTTTCCTTCATAATTGTTAACACACAACTTTCAAACGAGCCTTCCTAAAGACTGACTTTGCGACCTCGCAGTCAAGGGATTCCTTGTCAGGCTGAAAAGGTGTTTCTCTTTGTTCTTAAAATCTAGCAGCGACGAAATGGCATTGAAAATCCGCTGACTAAGCAAGCCCGTCAGTTATCTGCGTCATGAACTGGAAATGCGGGGCGGTCCGACAACGTTGGAAATGTTCGAAAATGTGTACCGGCAGAGCCTCGCTCTCTCTCCCACGAATTTCTTCGGTGAGCAGGAATTAAGCAAATGGCGAACCAGATCCGGCCCGTTATGGCCGATTGTGTGGAACAGTGCAACGATAGTATATTTGTAGTAAACGGGAGGGGCACTACTAATGCTCATGTGGGTGAGTCCCCTGGACATCAAAATTCGGGAACAGGCGGCCTGGTATCGGGTGAAAAGGGGAGATATATAAACTGAGAGCATTTTGGGGGTGCGGGTGGGGGATAAGCTTGCAATTAAAAGAAGAGGAGACGAGCTATGGCAAGAACTCTGGGACAGAGAGAAAACAGGCAGAAGGACTTACCAACTGCTCCCAAACGTCAAACAACGTCTCTCGCATTTCCAACCAAGTAAGGCACTACTGCACTTCCTCACAGGTCATCTTTGCCGGTTCGGGAAAAGGGCTACCCCCTCGTGTGACTGCGGAGCCGAACAGGGTACTCCGGATCACGTGATCTACGAGTGCCCTATCTTCGATGACGTAGCCAGCGACCTAAGAAAGCAGTTACCAAACAATGACACCTATCACTTAATCAGAAACCGGACCACATTCGACATAATAAATCGCCTTACCAGCGAGGTATCAGCAAAGGTCCTGCGAGAATATCGTCGGGATGAACTACTGATCACGACACGACTCGATGCGACCTATCCCATTCCGCCAGTGCGTGGACTGGCCAATCGCCGTGACGGTAGGAATCCGCCACGTTCTGGAACAGGGGGAAGGTGCGCTACCACCCGAATTTGACAATTGCACACCGATAGAGACCTAGTAGTTAGTTAATTTCTCAGTAGGAAGTAGAAAGGACATCCCCAAGCAGAACCTGCAGCGATTTTCTAAGGGCCAGTCCGGTGCCAGTGACATGCCCATTGGGATTAGTTCGGTGGGCACGGCCACATAGTAGGTTTATACAACAACTGGCAAGCCTGTAACGCTGCAGGAAGTAGCTTTTAGAACAGCTAGATTAGAGTAGAGACTAGATCTTACCCATTAAGAAACTAATTTCATCATTTCCTGTAACATGTAAGTAGACTAAAACTAGAATTAGAAAGAAAAATGCTGCTAACATCATTGAATTGTACTGTAGATATTAAGACCCACTAACGTATAAGGTGGTGGGTTATGATGTATAATATTATTGGATTGAATAAAGATAAAAAAACGGTTTTCTTAATCTCCTCAAATGACGTATATCGCGCGTTTGTAAGGACAGTAACATGTGCCGGCTAACAGAAGGCCGGTTCCTTATAGGCTTACCTGCCCGGCTAGAGACGACACACGGAGTTGCCAGCAGCGTCCGCTCCGGCCGGCTTCCGCAAACACACTGGCCGGTGCTGCCTCACGGACCGCGAAGGCTTCCAATCCACTGTGACCGCGACCTCCGCCAGTGCGCGAACGGTGCCAAGCGGAGGCGACCGACCTGCCTCACGGCCAAGCAACGCCCGCAGTCTCTGCTGTCCATTTACAACGGCGCGCAGGCGACGGGGGAGCCCTTCCTACGGGAGGGAGTCTGTCTACGGGAACGTTCATGTTGCAACCGAGACAAACGGTAACAGCGCCGAGGAGCACAGCGACAGTAGCGTACTGTGAACCTCGCAGTGTTTAGCAAGACGGAGCTTCAGTAACGTTGATGGTATGACTACTGACCAGTTAAGGGGGGTAGGACGTCAGACGGCCCGACTTGGAGCAGGAGAGGCACCACAGGACATTTTAATTTCCGCTGTCTATACTTTTACAAGTAAATTCATGAAACTTTGTCAGCATGACCAGGAAGGATTCAGGATTCACACTCATAGCAGTGGAAGTGCAAAAACATAACAAAATAATTTTTTTTAGATATGAAATTTCATCACTTTTTCACTTATTTTTGGCTGCATTTGTTGCTATAGGTACATTCTTCTTCACAAATAAGTGAGATTCTTTGATGAATCTTGCACAGCATACAAACCATATTTACAGGTGTATGAAACTCTAGAATTTTCCAAATCTATTAAAAATTGTGGTAAAAATTGAGATAATTAACTACAAAATTTGATTTTTTTTCTAATCATAGAGTTTAAAACATAACAGCTCATTCATTTCTTCATAAATAAAATATATTCTAGAGTTTCAGACACCTCTAAGTATGGTTTGTATGCTGTGCAAAATTCATCAAACAGCCTCTACTACCTATGAAGAAAAGTGTACCTATAGCAACAAATGCAGCCAATAGTAAGTGAAAAAAATGATGAAATTTCACATGTAAAAAAATTATTCTGTTATGTTTTTGAACTTCCGCTGCTACGAGTGTGAATGCTGAATCCTTCCTGGTCATGCTGACAAAGTTTTATGAATTTACTGTAAGTAGGCTGTTTAAGTTTTTTTATTGGTAACGCCGCCACCACGGAGCGCTCTGTATGAAAATCACTGGCTGTACCATGTGCAGTCGGTGGCTGGTTGGCATTGTTGTAATACTCGCCATTGTAGTGTTGGGCAGCGGCAGCTGGATGCTAACAGCGAGTAGCGTTGCACAGTTGGAGGTGAGCCGCCAGCAGTGGTGGACGTGGGGAGAGAGATGGCGGAGTTTTGTAATTTGTAAGACTGGATGTCATGAACTATCATATATATTTTGACTATTAAGGTAAATACACTGTTTGTTCTCTATTAAAATCTGTCATTTGCTAACTATACCTATCAGTAGTTAGTGCCTTCCGTAGCTAGAATCTTTTATTTAGCTGGCAGTAGTGGTGCTCGCTGTATTGCAGTAGTTCGAGTAACGAAGATTTTTTCTGAGGTACGTGATTTGTGAAAGGTATAGATTAATGTTAGTCCGGGCCATTCGTTTGTAGGGATTTTTTGAAAGTCAGATTGCGTTGCGCTAAAAAATATTGTGTGTCAGTTTAAGCACAGTTATGTATAGTTGTTCTAAGGGGACGTTTCATTACTTGTAAAGGTATAGACAGTGGAAATTAAAATGTCCTATGGTGCCTCTCCTGCTCCAAGTCAGCCCGTTTGACGTCCTACCCCCCTTAAGTCATTTTGATCTCGAATGGAAGTCAAGGTAGCCATAAATTTATCACGTAAAATTTACGATTTATTTTACACAGCGGGAAAAGAAATGATGTGCGATTGCCAGTACATTACTCTTGAGGAGCACAGTGCATAGCTTCACTGAAGAGCCAAAGAAACTGATACACCTGCCTAATATCATGTAGAGCCCCCGCGACCACGCAGAAGTGCCACAACACGACGTTACATGGACACGACTAATGTCTGAAGTAGTGTTGGACCGAAGTGACACCATGAATTCGTGAAATCCGTAAGAGTACGAGGGGGTGGAGATATCTTCTGAAGAGCACGTTGCACGACAACCCAGCTGTGCTCAATAATTTTCATCTCTGGGGAGTTTGGTGGCCAGCGCAAGTGTTTAAACTCAGAAGACTGTTCCTGGAACCACTCTGTAGCAATTCGGGACTTGTGGGATGTCGCATTGTCCTGCTGGAGTTGTCAAAGTCGGTCGGAATGCACAATGGACATGAATGGATGAAGGTGATCAGACATGATGCTTACGTGTCACCTGTCACACTCGTATCTAGACGTATCAGGGGCCCCATATCACTCCAACTGCACGCGCCCCACACCATTACAGAGCCTCCACCAGCTTGCACAGTCCCCTGCTGACAAGCTCTATGTGCTCGATACAATTTGGAACGAGACTAGTCCGACCAGGCAACATGTTTTCAGCCATCAACAGTCCACTGTCGGTATATGCGATTGCAGTCTTTCTCGGCGTATTCCATTGATGAATTCTTCTCGGGTTATCAGCCGGGTGGTGGCGTCTTCTTGTCGCAACGTTTCAATAAGTTTCGTACCCATTATCTTCTGGTGATGGGTACGCAGCTCGTTGAAACGTTGCGACAAGACGACGCCACCACTCGGCTGATAACCCGAGAAGAATTCATCAGTCCAATGTCGGTGTTGACTGGCGCAGGCGAGGCGAGGCGAAAAACTTTGTGTCGTGCAGTCATCAAGGGTATACGAGTGGGTGTCAGGCTCCAAAAGCTCATTTCGATTATGTTTTCTTGAATGGTTTGCACGCGGACACTTTTTGATGGCCCAGCACTGAAATCTGCAGCAAATTCGCGGAAGAGTTGCTCTTCTGTCACCTTGAACGATTGTCTTCAGTTGTCATTCGTCCCAATCTCGCAGGATCTTTTTCCGGCCGCACCGATGTCAGATATTTCATGTTTGACCGGATTCCTGATATCCACGGTACACTCGTGAAATGATCGTACGAGAAAATCCCCACTTCATCCATACCTCGGAGGTGATGTAGCCATTTCCTTGTGCGCCGACTATAACATTATGTTCAAACTCTCTTAAATCTAGATAACCTGCCATTTTAGCAGTAGTAACTGATCTAACAACTGCGCCAGGCAATTTTTGTCTTATATGGGCGTTGCCAACCACAGTTCCGTATTTTGTCTGCTTACACATCTCTGTATTTGAATACGGATGCCTATACCAGTTTCTTTGGAGCTTCGGTGTACAAGATAAATGAAAAAAAAGTCTGCAATTCACTGAATTCAATTCCTTTTCAAATATATGTCTATCGGTTAGTCTTTTATAAACCTGCTGTTTCCTTCTCATTTCGAGGTAGCCTACGTTACATGGAATAAGTTTCGACCACTCACACAGACAAACATACGCTATCTGATCGAATCTATCCACACACCCCTACGTAATGTGGAAGTGGCCATTAAACGTGACGATGTCACGAGAATCGCACCCACTAGTATAACAGAAGTGTCAGTAGAGGAGCAGTAACAATAGAACTGGTCGATCGGGAGTGGTCAGTGACTTCGAACGAGCTCTAGACATTGCATGGCACCTGAAGTAACAAATCCATCAGGGACATTTAAATCCTTCTGAAGCTGCCCAAGTCCACTTCGGCTGATACTACTGTAAAATGAGAACGCAAATGAACAAGCATAGCTAAACCAATTAAACCACTACCGAGCAGATCCCGATTACTGACGGAAAGGGACCGTCGAGCCTTCGAAGGGTGGGTGTAAAAAATCACATGGATTAGCAGGAGGAATGACTCATTATTTCCGAAGCGCTACCAGTAGTCCAGACAGCATAAATACTGTGCGCGGGGAGTTTAAGAACGGCGCGTACAGTGATCGATCAACTTCTCATACGCCACAGATTTCTGTTGTCACAGCTAAGCGAAGCTTGAAGTTGTGGAAACAGCGACGCCAGTGGCCAGTGGATGAACAGGTGCAGGTGATTTGGAGCGATGAATCACGTAAACACTGTGGCAGTTGGATGTAAGGGTATGGGTTTGGCGAATGCCTGGTGAACTTTGCCTGACATTATGTGTAGTGGCAACAGCAAAGTAAAGAGATGATATTTCGGAATAGAGAGGGAGGTTCTTCGTGGTTAGTGTCATACCTCTGCTGCTCTTATAAAACACTTATGCATAAGAATATGAACACATCTTATAGCATTGTATAGTGCGTACAGTTGTGGAACAGTTCGGAGACGATAACTGAATTAGCATGACAAGGCATCTTGTTATGAAGCAGCATCTGTGAGGCAATTGTTTACGGACAGTTACATTCCGTACATGGAATGGCCTGCCCAGTCCCGACCTGAACCCAATGGAACACCTCTGGGAAGAGTTAGAATGTCGAGCGATTATTGCATACCCTTGTTTTCACTGTAATAGATGGTAGTGGAGCACAGTGATTGCTCAATCAGCTCAGGTATTTCCTGCAGATCTGCGGAGAGCTCAGACTCTAGGTGGTCCTCTGCCAACTGACACTCGTCTTTAATGACGTATCCCATTGGACTGGCTACGCCACAGTTATACAGATGCAGGCGCGTGCCAATGCCCTCCCTCACCACAGTGTCAGCAAGTACTCGACTGTCATCAGGCACGACTTCTTTGAAAAGAATACTGCGGCCGCTGGATGGAAGGGTTTGGGTTTGGCGAATGCCTGGTGAACTATACGTGACATAATGTGTGGTGCCAACAGCAAAGTACAGAGGAGATGGTGTTATGGAATGGAGTGGGGGTTCTTCGTGGTTACTGTCGTGTCTCTACTGTTCTTAGAAAACACTTATGCCGAAGGATATGAACACATCTTATAGCATTGTGTAGTGTGTATAGTGGTGAAACAGTTCGGAGACGATAACTGGATTAGCATGACAAGGCATCTTGTTATGAAGCAGCATCCGTGAGGCAATTGTTTACGGACAATTGCATTCCGTACTTGGAATGGCTGTCCAGAGTCCCCACCGGAAGCCAATGGAACACCTCTGGGAAGAGTTAGAGCGTCGAGCGATTACTGCATGCCCTTGTTTTCACTGTGATAGATTGTAGTGGAGCACAGTGATTGCTCAATCAGCTGAGGTCTTTCCTGCAGAAAGACTCTAAATGGTCCTCTGCCATCCGATACTTGTTTTTAATGACGTATCCCACTGGGCTGGCTACGCCGCAACTATACAGATGCTGGCTCGTGTCAAAGCCGCCCTGTACCACAGTGTCAGCTAGTAGACGATATTCATCAGCCACGGCTTCTCTGAAAACGACTAACTTTACGCGATATTGGTGAGGATATGGCTGCAACTCAAGCAATTTTTCAAAGACAAACTGCAGTCTTAGCAATTAATGCTCGGAGTTAAATTTTTCATGCCGTTTGTATCTGATGCATTCTGCCGCTGTTTCAGTGTTAAAAATGGATGTTTTCGGCGCTCTCAAACTAAAAAGTTAAATCCCTGCAGTATTCCCCATTTTGTCTGTAGCTGAGTGCTTTATCCTACAATATCATCTGTAATTGCAATTTCCTTAAACTGAATTACCTTCAAATGTCCGACCATGGTAGCTGAATGGTGTGGTGCCGACCCCACTCCCAGTCAGTACCAGCGTTCGTTACTTGGGTATCGAATTTACGAGCTCCACACACCGCACAGTGGCCTTCGCTTACCGACGGCTTTTACAGTCGATTCGGCACCATGTACGCGGTCAAGTGCACCGTAACTTAAACCAACTCCAACGTGTGTCCTATGTCAACAGGTATGTCGCCCCTAAACTGGTACACGTCGCCCAGATCCTCCCAATGCCGTTACACCTTGGCCGCAGCATCCAATCAGCCTTTGGATATTTCGTGTCAGCAGGGGCACTTTTCAAAGTCCTCTACAACACTCTAACACTGCCTCCTGCAAAAGGTGGCCTCGGACTCGTCAACGTGCAGGCACGATCTTCTGCACTCTTTGCCCACACTACGTTGCGGCACTGGCAGAGGCCGGTCCCGTCGTTAACACGCAGTCTCTTAGATATCCTCCGAGCAACATCTCTCGATCCACCGACCATTATGGCACCTATTTCTCCATTATTGTACCACGTCGCCAGTTGTTTCATAGAACTCAGTTACGTTCGGGCCGATCTTCCAGTCACCCGTCCTCCCCGTACAAAAGATTATTACAATTTGTTTATGCTGTCCAACCCTTGCTACAGCACCCTGGCATTAACTGGCGAACGGTTTGGGGGTATGTGCATGCACCCTTTTTACCGTCGTCTGTGTCTGCACTCTGGTATGTTTTAGTCTACGGCCAATTCCCGACTAATAGTCGACTTTATCGCATAGGACTGGCCACCTCCCCACTCTGCCCTGACTATCAGTACGAAGAACACCGACGAACACCGTCTTAGGCGCCCCCCGAAACGAAACGTATGGCTCCTCATCCAACGAATCGTGGGCTTTTACCTCCGTGCCCCGCCAACGACGGTAACCCCGGATTTCTTGCTGTTGCCCCAGACATTTCACTACCCTCTTGCTGAGCACCATACCCTAATCTCGTTTCGAGGACAGCATTAGAATACCTCTTTCAGAGTGGTCCACATACAGTTCTTGACGTCTGGTACAAAGTTTTGACCACGCATAGCACCCACACCCGAAAACCATCTTACCGACAAACTTTTGCTGGTTATCTCCGCAGCGTCTTCCTTGACCTCCCCCCTCCCCCCTCCCCCCTCCTCAAAGTTGGGGTGTGCCATGCCTACCTGTCACATGATGCAACACCCATATCCACGTTCTTAAACATTGACCAAAAACAATAAAAAAGGGAAGAAGACCAAATATATTATATTTTGTTGTATTTAATGTTTTTCTGATATTTTTTGTTTAACTCACAGTCATTTGTATATGTTTAAATGGTACCTAGAAGAACTATTGCATAGTGTATATATGTACAGGGTGTTTCTAAAATGACCGGTATATTTGAAACGGAAATACAAACTAAACGTGCAGCGATAGAAATACACCGTTTGTTGCAATATGCTTGGGACAACAGTACATTTTCAGGCAGACAAACTTTCGAAATTACAGTAGTTACAATTGTCAACAACAGATGGCGATGCGTTCTGGGAAACTCTATAGTACGATATTTTCCACATATCTACCATGCGTAGCAATAATATGGCGTAGTCTCTGAATGAAATTACCCGAAACCTTTGACAACGTGTCTGGCGGAATGGCTTCACATGCAGATGAGATGTACTGCTTCAGCTGTTCAATTGTTTCTGGATTCTGGCGGTACACCTGATCTTTCAAGTGGCCCCACAGAAAGAAGTCACAGGGGTTCATGTTTGGCGAATAGGGAGGCCAATCCACGCCGCCTCCTGCATGTTTCGGTTAGCCCAAAGCAATCACACGATCATCGAAATATTCATTCAGGAAATTAACGACGTCGGCCGTGCGATGTGACCGGGCACTATCTTGCATAAACCACGAGGTGTTCGCAGTGTCGTCTAAGGCAGTTTGTACCGCCACAAATTCACGAAGAATGTCCAGATAGCGTGATGCAGTAATCGTTTCGGATCTGAAAAATGGGCCAATGATTCCTTTGGAAGAAATGGCGGCCCAGACCAGTACTTTTTGAGGATGCAGGGACGATGGGACTGCAACATGAGGCTTTTCGGTTCCCCATATGCGCCAGTTCTGTTTATTGACGAAGCCGTCCAGGTAAAAATAAGCTTCATCAGTAAACCAAATGCTGCCCACATGCATATCGCCGTCATCAATCCTGTGCACTATATCGTTACCGAATGTCTCTCGTGCAGCAATGGTAGCGGCGCTGAGGGTTTGCCGCGTTTGAATTTTGTATGGATAGAGGTGTAAACTCTGGCGCATGAGACGATACGTGGACGTTGGCGTCATTTGGACCGCAGCTGCAACACGGCGAACGGAAACCCGAGGCCGCTGTTGGATCACCTGCTGCACTAGCTGCGCGTTGCCCTCTGTGGTTGCCGTACACGGTCGCCCTACCTTTCCAGCACGTTCATCCGTCACGTTCCCAGTCCGTTGAAATTTTTCAAATAGATCCTTTATTGTATCGCTTTTCGGTCCTTTGGTTACATTAAACCTCCGTTGAAAACTTCGTCTTGTTGCAACAACACTCTGTTCTAGGCGGTGGAATTCCAACACCAGAAAAATCCTCTGTTCTAAGGAATAAACCATGTTGTCCACAGCACACTTGCACGTTGTGAACAGCACACGCTTACAGCAGAAAGACGACGTACAGAATGGCGCACCCACAGACTGAGTTGTCTTCTGTATCTTTCACATCACTTGCAGCGCCACCTGTTGTTGAAAATTGTAACTACTGTAATTTCGAAAGTTTGTCCGCCTGAAAATGTACTGTTGTCCCAAGCATATTGCAACAAACGGTGTATTTCTATCGCTGCTCGTTTAGTTTTTATTGCCGTTTCAAATATACCGGTCATTTTTGAAACACCCTGTATATGTACTGTTAGTTTGTTCAATAAAGATTACTGAAAAAAGGGGAAGAAGACAGAATATGTTATATTTTGTTGTATTTAATGTTATTTTAAATATTTTGTTTAACTAACACTCACTTGTATATGTTTAAATGGTATCTCGAAAAACTGTTGCTCTCTCTCTCTCTCTCTCTCTCTCTCTCTCCCTCTTTATATATATATATATATATATATATATATATTCTCAGTTTGTTCAATAAAGATTATAAAAAAGTGGTCAGTGCGACGGAATGCCATTCATAACGGCCCCGGTTCGATTCCTGGCTGGGTCGGAGATTTTATCCTCTCAGGGACTGGCTGTTGTGTTGTCCTAATCATCATCATTTCATCTCCGTCGACCCGCAAGTCGCCGGGTGGCGTCAACTCGAAAGATTTACGCCAGGCGAACGGTCTACCCGACGCGAGGCACCAGCCACACGGCATTTCCATTTCCAAATGAAGCACGGCTGCATTTGCGCTCAGTTTAATAAGTTGAAAATAAATGGACAGCGCCCTCACAAGAATTCATCAATCTTATACATTAAATTTATTCGCAAATGCGAATAAGGACAACTATCAGCTGTAGAATGGTATGACTACAATGAAAATTTGAGCCGGACCGGAACTCGAACGCGGATTTCCCGCTGACGGCAAGCAGTCGCCTTACTTTTCTTCTTCTTTTTTTTTTTTTTTTGCTTAACTCATTTTGTTCATAATTGTTCGTTGGACATGATCGGGACGGATGTCCCATGACACCTGTTAAAGTTCTTTGTTTATCCGTTCACTCAGTTTTCGTTACATATGGCAGCCATCCCTCTGCTGGAACACGCTGAGCTATCGTGCTGGCACACCATTTGGCTATCGGTGCACGATTCACAGCCAGACCCAAATTTCCATATGTCGTCAACCATGTATCTACGGCCCGTACTTTCACACCCATTATGTATATTTCTAGGCAGGTTATACGTCGTACTTGAAATTTGCCTACTCGGTTTCGGCAGCTAAATACCATATTGCAGTGCCTGTGTTATTCTGACTACGATACAAAGTTCATTTCTAGATGCATGCTTGTCGAAAGAAAATTTGTGTCGTAATTAGAATATCACAGCACAGCAATATTCATTAATTTTGGATCATTTTCCACTCACGATAAATGGTTTAAGACAATGAAATTTTCATGTAGTATTCCAATTTATTCACTTGACAGTGCCTAACCAGCAGGGTGCGTTCTTTAAAAATAAGATTAACGGAAGTGTAAAGAAGAAGCTAAATCATAAGGGACGAGAGAGACGTCATCAAGTCGAAACACTAATAATGGTAGGAAAACTGATCATGTAACACATTTCTGGCTGCATTCTTAAGCTCATCCTTGTCTATTGCTGACACCAGAGTCAGTTTTCAGGACTAGGCGGAAGGTGACTTTGTTCAACCTGGAGCTGACTGACCAATCCTTATGTAATATTTCTAAGTTGTAGTAAGGGTGTTATCCCGTCTTTTGCGTCTGTAAGAAGTCTTGTTTGGACCGAACGTGTGTCTCTCCATTTAAAGCATCGCCACTGATCACTGTAACAATTCCTTTTTACAAATGCGATCAAAAATATAGTTCTTATATTAGAAATCATTTTTTAGTTCTCCCGTTTTTTGTGTCCTACTTATTTCATACATACAGACCCGATTTCCAACACACGGCGCTCCACAAACTATTTTGCTAATTGGGCAAAAACAGCAGGAAACGATCTCTGAGATAAGGCGCAAGGACGAATTGTAGAGATATGGCCTCAAATACGTTCCAAGGGAGTCGCACCCACTTGAAGGTGCAGATAGGAGGCGGAAAACACTGTAGAGAACGACCTCCTATCAGCGCCAGACAGGTAGCCCGCCAGCATGGGGTACGCCAAACGACTGTGTGGGCCTCCACGACAGGTGCCATTACCCATATCGGTTCAGCACTTACAGGCCTCGTTGCTATGAACTCGCCTCCGTGGCGACGGTTTCTTCGCTGGTTCGTAGCACTAGCCACTATGGCTCTGAGGTTTCCGTCACCGTCCTACACTCCTCGAAATTGAAATAAGAACACCGTGAATTCATTGTCCCAGGAAGGGGAAACTTTATTGACACATTCCTGGGGTCAGATACATCACATGATCACACTGACAGAACCACAGGCACATAGACACAGGCAACAGACCATGCACAATGTCGGCACTAGTACAGTGTATATCCACCTTTCGCAGCAATGCAGGCTGCTATTCTCCCATGGAGACGATCGAAGAGATGCTGGATGTAGTCCTGTGGAACGGCTTGCCATGCAATTTCCACCTGGCGCCTCAGCTGGACCAGCGTTCGTGCTGGACGTGCAGACCGCGTGAGACGACGCTTCATCCAGTCCCAAACATGCTCAATGGGGGACAGATCCGGAGATCTTGCTGGCCAGGGTAGTTGACTTACACCTTCTAGAGCACGTTGGGTGGCACGGGATACATGCGGACGTGCATTGTCCTGTTGGAATAGCAAGGTCCCTTGCCGGTCTAGGAATGGTAGAACGATGGGTTCGATGACGGTTTGGATGTACCGTGCACTATTCAGTGCCCCTCGACGATCACCAGAGGTGTACGGCCAGTGTAGGAGATCGCTCCCCACACCATGATGCCGGGTGTTGGCCCTGTGTGCCTCGGTTGTATGCAGTCCTGATTGTGGCGCTCACCTGAACGGCGCCAAACACGCATGCGACCATCATTGGCACCAAGGCAGAAGCGACTCTCATCGCTGAAGACGACACGTCTCCATTCGTCCCTCCATTCACGCCTGTCGCGACACCACTGGAGGCGGGCTGCACGATGTTGGGGCGTGAGCGGAAGACGGCCTAACGGTGTGCGGGACCGTAGCCCAGCTTCATGGAGACGGTTGCGAATGGTCCTCGCCGATACCCCAGGAGCAACAGTGTCCCTAATTTGCTGGGAAGTGGCGGTGCGGTCCCCTACGGCACTGCGTAGGATCCTACGGTCTTGGCGTGCATCCGTGCGTCGCTGCGGTCCGGTCCCAGGTCGACGGGCACGTGCACCTTCCGCCGACCACTGGCGACAACATCGATGTACTGTGGAGACCTCACGCCTCACGAAGTGTCGTATTCATGATCTATGGAACAAGTATTAATCTAATCTAATCTAATCTAATCTAATTCGGCGGTACGTCCACCCGGCCTCCCGCATGCCCACTATACGCCCTCGCTCAAAGTCCGTCAACTGCACATACGGTTCACGTCCACGCTGTCGCGGCATGCTACCAGTGTTAAAGACTGCGATGGAGCTCCGTATGCCACGGCAAACTGGCTGACACTGACGGCGGCGGTGCACAAATGCTGCGCAGGTAGCGCCATTCGACGGCCAACACCGCGGTTCCTGGTGTGTCCGCTGTGCCGTGCGTGTGATCATTGCTTGTACAGCTCTCTCGCAGTGTCCGGAGCAAGTATGGTGGGTCTGACACACCGGTGTCAATGTGTTCTTTTTTCCATTTCCAGGAGTGTATTTATATATGAGTTTACCTTGACGAGGGACGGTATCGTCCGTTGTGGCTGCGCCCTCTTGTAATGTTCTGTGGTTCCTGGCTGGATGAGGAGAGGGTTGTATGACAAGTGGGTGGCCGGTTTGCTCTCACTGCAACACAAAATGAACACGTGGTTAAAATCCAATATTCTATAGGAATCAATTGAGTACTTAACTTCAGTGATATCCAATCTGAAGTACTGTGGTTAACAGCAATCAAATAACACGTACTATTTCTTGAATCTTTTCCGTGTTCATATCACACCTTCACTACTGGCCATTAAAATTGCTACACCAAGAAGAAATGCAGATGATAAACAGGTATTCATTGGACAAATATATTATACTAGAACTGACATATGATTACGTTTGCCGGCCGCGGTGGTCTAGCGCTTCTAGGCCCTCAGTCCGGAACCGCGCGACTGCTACGGTCGCAGGTTCGAATCCTGCCTCGGGCATGGATGTGTGTGATGTCCTTAGGTTAGTTAGGTTTAAGTAGTTCTAAGTTCTAGGAGACCTATGACCACAGATGTTATGTCCCATAGTGCTCAGAGCCATTTGAACCATTTGATTACATTTTCACGCAATTTGGATGCATAGATCCTGAGAAATCAGTACGCAGAACAGCTACCTCTGGCCGTAATAACGGCCTTGATACGCCTGCGCATTGAGTCAAACAGAGCTTGGATGGCGTGTACAGGTACAGCTGCCCAAGCAGCGTCAACACGATACCATAGTTCATCAATAGTAGTGACTGGCGTATTGTGACGAGCCAGTTGCTTGGCCTCCTTGTCCAGACGTTTCCAATTGTTGAGAGATCTGGAGAATGTGCTGGCCAGAGCAGCAGTCGAACATTTTCTGTATCCAGAAAGGCCCGTACAGGACCTGTAACATGCGGTCGTGCATCATACTGATGAAATGTAGAGTTTCGCAGGGATCGAATGAAGGATAGAGCCACGGGTCGTAACACATCTGAAATGTAGCGTTCACTGTTCAAAGTGCCGTCAATGCGAACAAGAGGTGACCGAGACGTGTAGCCAAAGGCACCCCATACCATCACGCCGGGCCATACGCCAGCATGGCAATGAAGAATACACGCTTCGAATGTGAATTCACCGCGATGTCGCCAAACACTGATGCGACCATCATGATGCTGTAAACAGAACCTGGATTCATCCGAAAAAAATGACGTTTTGCCGTTCGTGCACCCAGGTTCGTCGTTGAGTACACCATCGCAGGCGCTCCTGCCTATGATGCAGCGTCCAGGGTAACCGCAGACAAGGTCTCCGAGATGATAGTCCATGCTGCTGCAGACGTTGTCGAACTGTTCGTGCAGATGGTTGTTGTCTTGCAAACGTCCCCATCTGCTGACTCAGGGATCGAGATGTGACTGCACGATCCGTTACAGCCATGCGTATAAGATGCCTGTCATCTCGACTGCTAGTGATACGAGGCCTTTGGGATCCAGCACGGCGTTCCGTATTATTCTCCTGAACACACCGATTCCATATTCTGCTAACAGTCGTTGGATCTTGACCAACGCGAGCGGCAGTGTCGCGATACGATAAACCGCAATCGCGATAGGCTACAATCCGACCTTTATCGAAGTCGGAAACGTGATAGTACGCATTTCTCCTCCTTACACGAGGCACGAGACACCACAACAATGTCGGTCAAGTGCTGTTTGTGTATGAGAAACCGGGTGGAAACTTTCCTCATGTCAGTACGTTGGTGTCACACCGGCGCCACCCTTGTGTGAATGCTCTGAAAAGCTAATCATTTGGATATCACAGCATATTCTTCCTGTCCGTTAAATTTCGCGTCTGTAGCACGTCATCTTCGTGGTGTAGCTGGTTTAATGTTCTGTAGTGTATATACAATGACTAACGTTTTCTTACAGCTAACTAAGATGCGAGGCGACGACTATCACTGTGGAAGACTGGAGCACATTGCGACGTATTGAGGTGCAATGCGAACTGAGCCCCGATGCCACGTACTCAGTTACTGAGACTGAGACATCTCGACCTATATGCACTGTGCCCAAGAAGCGTTATCGGCGCGTAGCCTGGGGGCGTGTCTTGGTCTTCTCTTGTCATAGGTGGGCTTAGTTCAGCGCCTGCTATACAATGTTTCCTAGTGGCGACTGGTGTCCTGGTCAAAGCGTACGCCAGCACATTCCTCCCCCCACCCCCAAAAAGCCACACCGTTGAAGTGTATTGGAGATGCGAACGAAAACAGGGTGGGTGGGGGGCAGCAAGCTGGACGTAGAGATGAGACCGGAGCCGTAGCTGTGGAGGACGGCTTATAACACCCCCCTGCTTCCCGGGATTTGCGAAATTACAAGTTAAAAATGACCGTGAATTATGAATTTTGACCCTTGTCGGGATAAGTCATTCGAATCCGAAGTAAATAATGGTTATTCCGCGGGAAACAGGAGAGGTTATAACTTGATCGTTATTGAATGAGTGATCTCATTCAATAGCGATCGGTAAAAGAAATAATGGATATAATTTGGAAATAAATTTTGCCAGCGGAAATTTTGCCGAAAGACATGATTAAGTTGTAAAAGCAATTAAAAAATCGGTCGCCAGCTCAACTGATGAGCTACAGTACTGTTAAGTACTTGAATAATTGTGTCAAAAACAAAGTTGACCTGTTTGTAGCGCAGCAGGTAGAACGGGAACTTTTACGTAAGTGTTGTCAGGCTCAGTAGTCATATAAAACAATGTCATAACAATCTAACTACACTTAAACATTAATGGTTAACTTTCAATAAGTATTTTCATAATTATTTTGTTCACAATGTGTCAGCTAAGTGCAATGCTGACAACACAGATAATTATCTACCGAGATTTTGAATAGTGGACTGTCTTTCTGTCTTTAAAATTACGTACTTTGCATAGTTTAATCTACTGATAATGAAATATATCGCCAATAATTAACTATGTTTTGAATGATAATAATTCATTAATTGGGTGATTGTCAGTTGGAATAAGCTTTTTGTTTCATGAAATATCCTTGAACTAACTTCAGCTGAATATGCATTGAAATAAATATTAATAATCAATTTTATTACTTTAGTCTATTATTAAATTACTACAGTTAGCGTAAGCTTATTAAGTGCAACAATTAACTACGATAACCAATCGTTCATACCAGTCCGAAATGCAAATAATTTGATAATTAACATATTTTCTCTTGATATTGGCGTGACACATTCGGTTCAATAAGCTAAGGATCGGAAGGAACCTACTTGGTGTTATTGTTGGGTGGAATGTAACTGCAACACTTCGATAATAAAGTGCTTGTTATTAATTTTTCAACTTCAGTGAAAAGCACAGTCACTGGCAAGCATTCTACAATTTTATCCTACGAAAATTACGTAGATCTCACTTCTCTCGTTGTCGGTGGATCGAAGGAATTCCACGACGGCAACACAAAGTGGCAGCGGGCTTTTACTGTTACGACTTGGGCGCCCAGTACGCTTCACATTTAAGCCCTCGTTTCTTCAGCACTATGCCTATTAATCCATAATACACTCCTGGAAATGGAAAAAAGAACACATTGAAACCGGTGTGTCAGACCCACCATACTTACTCCGGACACTGCGAGAGGGCTGTACAAGCAATGATCACACGCACGGCACAGCGGACACACCAAGAACCGCGGTGTTGGCCGTCGAATGGCGCTAGCTGCGCAGCATTTGTGCACCGCCGCCGTCTGTGTCAGCCAGTTTGCCGTGGCATACGGAGCTCCATCGCAGTCTTTAACACTGGTAGCATGCCGCGACAGCATGGACGTGAACCGTATGTGCAGTTGACGGACTTTGAGCGAGGGCGTATAGTGGGCATGCGGGAGGCCGGGTGGACGTACCGCCGAATTGCTCAACACGTGGGGCGTGAGGTATCCACAGTACATCGATGTTGTCGCTAGTGGTCGGCGGAAGGTGCACGTGCCCGTCGACCTGGGACCGGACCACAGCGACGCACGGATGCACGCCAAGACCGTAGGATCCTACGCAGTGCCGTAGGGGACCGCACCGCCACTTCCCAGCAAATTAGGGACACTGTTGCTCCTGGGGTATCGGCGAGGACCATTCGCAACCGTCTCCAGGAAGCTGGGCTACGGTCCCGCACACCATTTGGCCGTCTTCCGCTCACGCCCCAACATCGTGCAGACCGTCTCCAGTGGTGTCGCGACAGGCGTGAATGGATGGACGAATGGAGACGTGTCGTCTTCAGCGATGAGAGTCGCTTCTGCCTTGGTGCCAATGATGGTCGTATGCGTGTTTGGCGCCGTGCAGGTGAGCGCCACAATCAGGACTGCATACGACCGAGGCACACAGGGCCAACACCCGGCATCATGGTGTGGGGAGCGATCTCCTACACTGGACGTACACCTCTGGTGATCGTCGAGGGGACACTGAATAGTGCACGGTACATCCAAACCGTCATCGAACCCATCGTTCTACCATTCCTAGACCGGCAAGGGACCTTGCTGTTCCAACAGGACAATGCACGTCCACATGTATCCCGTGCCACCCAACGTGCTCTAGAAGGTGTAAGTCAACTACACTGGCCAGCAAGATCTCCGGATCTGTCCCCCATTGAGCATGTTTGGGACTGGATGAAGCGTCGTCTCACGCGGTCTGCACGTCCAGCACGAACGCTGGTCCAACTGAGGCGCCAGGTGGAAATGGCATGGCAAGCCGTTCCACAGGACTACATCCAGCATCTCTACGATCGTCTCCATGGGAGAATAGCAGCCTGCATTGCTGCGAAAGGTGGATATACACTGTACTAGTGCCGACATTGTGCATGCTCTGTTGCCTGTGTCTATGTGCCTGTGGTTCTGTCAGTGTGATCATGTGATGTATCTGACCCCAGGAATGTGTCAATAAAGTTTCCCCTTCCTGGGACAATGAATTCACGGTGTTCTTATATCAATTTCCAGGAGTGTAACTGGCCCGGCCATGCTTCCAGATATGCCGACCATTACTTTCCCGTCGTACTTAGTTCCACACACTAGCCGTTAGATGTAACACAGCTAGGACTAGCAGCACTCGACTGAACGTCTTACTCCGAGCACGGCGTGGCTGCTACCACTTCCCGGTGGCGAGCTCCCGCGCCCAGAGGCGCGACAAAACAATCTGACTTCAATGTTAACTAAATATGCCCTGCCTTGCCAGTGTTAAATATTACATAACTCAAACATGGTATTTACAATACATATTTACACTAGACAATACATCGTATACAAACATTTTTTGTGTTAAGTAAGCGAAAAAAATTCATAGCAAGGACTGCGTTGTAGCATCACCGGCTTACTCCCGGCCGTGCTCCGCCATCTCGCTTCTGGAGCAGAGGACCGTCCTCCGAGAAACACTGCTCTGGAATATGCGTCCAGTCTTGAAGACGTCTCCTGGGGCGATGACGGCGTCGGCGACGGCGGCGGTGTGGTCCAGGTCCATCACGTTGGAGAATGGCGACGGCAGAGGCGATGGCGCGACGTCCATTGGCTCGTCCTGGGTTGCCGTCGCGGCACCAGTGGCCGGCTGCGACGCCCGCGGGGTCCCGTGAGTCCGTGAATCTGGGGAAGGAAAGCTGTAGAACCACGGGGAAAGCGACAAATGCTCATTTGATTCTGGTTACAGGGCTGCAAACCATGGGGACCTGCACATTCGATACATATAGATGGTGGTACTTTGATCGTGATCGGGCCAAATATCTCACGAAATAAGCGTCAAAGCAAAGCACGAAACTTGTCTAGCTTGAAGGGGGAAACTGATGGCGCTATGGTTGGTCCGCTAGATGGCGCTGATAGTGATGCAATTTTGTCAGACCATACACATTACCGAGAGCTTCTTTTTCAATTTGTGAATAATTGAGTTAACAACTTTGAGGCAAAAGCAATAGGTCTGTCTGTTGCTCCAATTCTGTGCGAAAGCACAGCGTTGACTCCATAAGAGGAAGCGTCTTCTTGCAAAATCACTGGTTTGTCAGGATCAAAATATACTTAACATTTGTCCTGAGCAAGATGTTTGAGTTTCTGAAATGCATCGTAACACAAAAGGCACATATTTCCTACGCAAGCGATGACATGGGGCCGCGATCTGTGAAGCGTTTGGAATGATACGAGTGTTGTATGTCAACCTGCCTAGCACTGACTCCAGTTCAGATACATTGAGAGGAACAGGCAGGACACGGACCGCAAGCAAATGAGTTTGCACGTTGTGTACGCCCTGACTGTGCATCACACGACCCAAGTACAATAGTTCTGCCTGAAAAAAGTCACTTTTAGAGACGACATCTGAGTCCTGCATCTAACAACACTGGAAAAAGAGTACACAATTTGGCAATGTGTTCCTCTGGCGTGCGACTTGAGACGAGAATATTGTCAAGGTAGTTCGAACAGAAAGGTAACTGAGCCAGTCAGCTGTTCCAAATAACGTTGAAAAATGGCGGGTGAGGAGGCACTGCCGAAGGGCAAACGCAAATACTTGAACGGGTCTAAATGTGTGTTAACAACAAACACTTTCTGTGATTCTTCGTCTAGTGGCATTTGGAAATAAGCACCACGCAAATCTATGTAAGGGCCCGCGACAAGCCTGTACGTAAGTTCCTTTAGGGCGAGGCAATGGATAAGTGTCAATTATTGTCTGGGGATTGACTGTAGTTTTGAAGTCAACACAAATACGAATGCGACCGGAAGACTTGGGCATCAAAACCATTGGACTTGCCCACTGACTAGCTTGTACTGGAGCAATCACACCACTGTCGTGCAATTCTTTTGATTCACTGGCTGCTTTGTCTCGTAAAGCAACGGCAACGGGCCGAGCCCGGAAAAACTTAGGCTGTGCATTGTCTTTCAGGGTAATGTGTACTACAAATCATTAGCTTTTACAAGTCTGTCAGAAACGAGTTCAGGAAATTCCTTAAGCAAATTAGCTACACTGTCTTTTGGATTAAAAGCAGTCACTGAAGGTGCGAAGGCTTTCTTTCACGACCGGGTGACATGGCTGTTGATATACTTTCCGGGACGTGAGGTCGTGGTCCAAGAACTCACATCCCGGAAAGTATATCAACAGCCACTGAAGGTGCATTATCTCGGATAATAAGGTCAAACGAATCTAAGCCAAAAATATTTTCACTGTCTCTCGTTTGCAACATAGTAAATTTCACTGTCCTAGGGTGAGGTTTGTAAATAGCAGGCAAACTACACTGTTCAAGTACTGGGATTTCCTGTTCGTTGTATGCAGTGAGGTGCGTGCTAGATTTTGACAGGCGTGGTGAGCCTAACTGTTGGTACGTGGCACAATTATGCAAAGTTTACAGAAGCATATGTGTCCAATTGAAAGTCAACGCGACGGCCAGCGATTTGTAGTGTTACGAATAGTTTGTTGGAATGGCGTAGAATTGCACTGGGGCGAGATGCGGGCACAACATTAATTACTGCTAGAACCTGTATCGGTTTTTAAAACACTGCATTCAGAGAACGAGCATGAGACCGGTTGTTGGGAATGTGGACAGAATTGGTGATCTTTTGCCGTTGCAAGCAAACTGCCTGGACATGGCCTTTCTTGCCACATGAATAACATGTCGAGTTTCGCAACGGGCGGTAATGCCGCTTATGGCGAGCAAAACAGCGACGGAAAGACTTCACTAGATTTAAAGGCCTGGCTACCGGTTTACTAGGCTGTCCGCGTGTGCCCTCATTATGGCGGCTGAGCGGTCGTGGGCAATAGACGACAAATCGGGACCTGGTCAAATTTATAGACGGTTATGGAGCCGGAATCCAATTGCTCTCATATTTGAAACACTTGATGGAGCGAAGAATTTGAGTACTTGAAAATCTATTCTCTAATCCTGCTATCAGGCACGTTGTATATGATCACATCACGTATCATCATGTGGCTATAAAAGTTGCACAGCTCTTGAATTTACACTTCCTAGTGAGACCCTGTAAGTCGGTATACCACTGACGATACATCTGTTCCGGCTTTTCCTTAAGGTGAAAGAACTGAAATCTGGCTGCTGCGACCTGAAACTGTAGTTCGTAATAATGACTTAATTCACCTACTACTTCATCATAGGAGAGTGCTTCGGGAGACTACGTAGGAAAGAGTTTCTGAATTAAGCGGAACACAAGGTTTTCCGCGACGGACAGGAAATGATGAGGTTTCACAGTACCTTGAAGTCGATGGACTTGACAGTGGGCCTGGAACTGGGTGAGATATTCGAGCCATTCCTCCATTTTTCGACGAAGTGCCGAAACGATGGAATGTTGTTTAGTGACACTTGTTGGATCGGTTGGTTGGTAGGATGGGCAGCCGACGCCGCTTGTACAGCTAGATATTTGTACAATAGACCGCAATGTGGCGATTTGCTGGTTCTGAAACTGAAAAATCTGATTTAGTTCCAGAGCAGGAGCAGTCTGTGGGTGAGGCCGAGGAGGCTGGGTGTAGAGGGGGGGGGGGGGGGGGTAGCCATTCTAACGCTAACAAATTACAGCAAAACATGAAAAGACAATGTGTAAAGCAAGTGAAAGAAATGGTTCAAATGGCTCTAAGCATTATGGGACTTAACATCAGAGGTCATCAGTCCCCTAGGCTTAGAACTACTTAAACCTAACTAACCTAAGGACATCACACACATCCTTGCACGAGGCAAGATTCGAATCTGCGACAGTAGCAGCAGCGCGTTTCCGGACTGAAGCGCCTAGAACCTCTCGGCCACAAAGACCGTCACCTGTGAAAAGAGAAATATATTAGTTCTGCAGCTCCCCTCCTGTAACACCTGCAAAACTAAAACAAAAGAGCAAATAGAATTACTGTAACGACAGCTCCCCTGCAGCAACCTAGAACACACGAAAAGCATGGCTGGTCCCGGCGGAGGTTCGAGTCCTCCGTCGAACATGGGTATGTGTGTTTGTCCTTAGGATAATTGTGTATAAGCTTATGGACTAATGACCTTAGCAGTTAAGTCCCATAAGATTTCACACACATCTGATTTTGAACGAAAAGCAAACAAAACTCAATACGTTTGTTCAGGTGGCCATCTTCCGCAGCAGTTGTTAACGTCTGTTACTATAGGTTATCTGTCTTGAGCTGACTGCGATCTGATTAAAAAGAATTACACGAGCCACGTTCAGGTTTTATTAACAAAGCATCTTCTGTGGCTACTCTGTAAATTAGATACACACGTTTGTACAGTTTGTTGATTATTTTAGCTTAAAAACAGCGTTTTATTTTATAAAATTGGTGTGCAAGCTGCTTACGGTGTTTCTTTACATAATCTGATCTATATCAGAAATCGGGAATATACACTTATGATGGAAGGTACATAGGCCAAACCTGGAGGGTATTTGACACCAGATACAAAGAACACGTAGGAGCATGGAAGTATATGACTAATCATTCAAGTTTTGCAGAACATTTGCACCAACACCAACATAAAATGCAACCATAGACTCAGACATGGAAACATAAGGATAAACAACAAAAAGCACTTCACCTTACAAGAAAACTACTACATCCAAAAAAACATACCGGAAAAGAAACAACTCGTGAAGGATCAGATCCACGTTGCAAACCACACACTCTTTAAACTGATTGTACACTTACTATAACATTAAAAGTACACATATAACCACACGCTCCATTTACCACTACCATTTCCTCCCAGGTTCATATAATCACTGTCTAGGCCCATCCCTGTCTTGCCGGCCGCGGTGGTCTCGCGGTTCAGGCGCGCAGTGCGGAACTGTGCGACTGCTACGGTCGCATGTTCGAATCCTGCCTCGGGCATGGATGTGTGTGTTGTTCTTAGGTTAGTTAGGTTTAAATAGTTCTAAGTTCTAGGGGACTGATGAGCACAGCAGTTGAGTCCCATAGTGCTCAGAGCCATTCGAACCATCCCTGTCTTTCCATTCCTTCCTCCTCTACCACTGCCCCCCCCCCCCCCCCCCCCACCACCACTTGAAAACAAACTATCTCACGTCTCTACCTACTTACAACAAGACAGCTTCACTAACATTCTCACTATCCTTCTCCCTCTGTCTCTCTCTCTCTCTCTCTCTCTCTCTCTCTCTCTCTCTCTCTCTCTCACACACACACACACACACACACACACACACACACACACACACACACACACACACAAAATCGCTTCATAGGTTGGCAACGCTCACCACATGAACGAAGGCAAAAGAATAAGCATAAACACTGTGGGAGTAAACAATTAAAACAGTTAAGAAAGTCCATTATAAATAGTGTAGCACGAGAAATAACGCAGAATACCAAAAACTGCCAAATGCAGATGTAAAATAAAGCCTGCCGACGCCAACCACTTCTAGCAAGAGAAGAAGGAGCAGATTGTGTAATGAAACACCGTGAGTATCTTGCAGACCAACTTTATAAAGAAAACGCTGCTTTTAACCTAAAACAATCAAAAAATTTACAAACGTTTACATGCAATTTACAGAATAGCCACAGAAGATGTTTTGTAAATAAAATTGAAACATGTCTGGAGTAATTCTTTTTAATCAGACTGCGGTCAGCTCAAGACAGATAACCTATTGTAACAAACAAAACTTGTTGATAAGACTCGTCGCCACTGTTTGTGGCTGTATCCTCTTTTAAAGTTTTGTGATTCCTGGCTGGATGAGGAGAGGGTGGTATGATAAGTGGGTGGCCGGTTTCCTCTCACTACAACAAAAAATGCTCATGTCGTTAAAACAGACTTCATCACAGGAAGCAACTAAGTACTTTACTTCGTTGATGTCCAGTTCGAAGTTCTGTCGTTGACAGCAATCAAATATTGTGTCCTAATTCTTGAATCTTGTCCGTGTCTATATCACAACTATATAAAATGACTAACGTTATCTCACATCTAGCTAAGATGGGAGGCGACAACTATCACTGTGGAAGACTAGAGCACAGTGCGACCCATTGAGGGCAGCGTGAACTTAGTCCCAACGCGACCTACTGAGACTGGGGGATTGAGACAGCTCGTTTTTTTCTTATTGTATTTAAATTCCCCCCCCCCTCCCTCCTCTGGAGGGGGGGGGGGGGCTGTCAGCAGCGTAATGTGCCGCTCTGCAGCCTACAGATAAAGTTAAAACACATAATGAGGAGATATAACAATGAAAACATAGGTGATACAACGGCGGCTGCTTAAAATGAATACGGTGAAAAGTTGCGAAGAAAATATAAAAAGCAAAGGGTGGGTGATACTGATTAAAACACATAGTAATTAGACAGGCACAATTAAAAAACACGGCGACAGTCTGGTTTCTGTTCGCGTCAGTTAAAAAGGGGGACACACAACACTTAACACTCACGAAAACACTGTACTATAGAGTACAAATGCACATGGAGGGGAGGGGGAACCTAGACAGATGAGGGGGAAAAAAAGGGAGAAGAGGGAAAACAGAAAAAGGGGGGAGCCGATAGAAGGAGAGGAGACAATAAAATTGGGGGGTTGCAGGGTGGATACGAGATGGAGTGTGGAGAGCAGTGAAGGGGAAAGAAATAGGACTTGAGGGAGAGAAATGAGTCAAAGAGAGGTTAGGAGGGGAAAAATAGGATGGAAGGGTGCAGAGAGGGAGCCTGGGAAAACGACAGAGGGAGGGAGGGAGGGAGGGAGGGAGGGAGGGAGGGAGGGAGGGAGGGAGGGAGGGGGAGGATCTTTATTAATCAGCCAGTTATTAAAAGTATAAACTCAAAAGTATAAATAAAATCTAAAAAGTAATTTCAGTTCAAAATCAAATCCGAATCACAGTCTTTAAAAAGTCTCGCACCCACACATGTTATTTTACAGCGAGACTTGCGCCCAACGTGGGACTCGAATTATGTACTATTATGACTGGTGTAATATGTATATAGATAACCATTGTAATGTATTAATATTTACGTGAATTTTCTTATAAGTACACCAAACCATACCCTGAGACTAACCGGAGAAGAGAAAATCTGTCAAAAGAAGACGAAATTGATTGAAAGAAACGAAAAAACTAAGGTTTATTGTACAAGAATGCTAAAGAATTGTGTGCGAAATATTCAAGCCATAGCACATTAGATGCTTTTGGTTCAGAACAGTAAGTAGCGAAAATTGAAGTGAGTGTACTTGTCTACGTATTTGTATGTTTATTTTGGAAGGAATATCTGTACATTAGCGTTACGGTTTGAACTTGCAGTTGTGTCGAATTGAATGCACTATGGGTAAAGTAGCGCAGGCTGAAGCACCTATACTGGACGACCGAAATTTGTTTGACATAGAAAGTGAAAATCATACTCAGAATGTAAACGAATCCCATGCCACCGCCTCGGAAAATACGGAAAACATATCTTCGGAAGTGGGGGGGGGGGGGGGGGGAGGGGCGGCTAGGGTCTATGGACGCCTAATGATGCTCCACATCAGAATGACAATTAAATATTAGTGACTCCTATGCATGTGCAGGGGGTGGGGCATTTATGTGCTCGCCTATCGCAGATCCTTTCGCAGAATTTTTGCGGGGGCTTGAGGAAAGAGATAGAGAAAAGGAAAGACTTTTAGAACAGAAAGAACGGGAGAAGGAACGAATTTTAGAACACAAAGAACGGAAAAAGCAGAGAATTTTAGAACAGAAAGAGAGAGAAAAGGATCAAAAATTAGATCAAATACTCAGTGAGCGAGAACACCGTATAGAATCTAAACTAAGTGGTATACACAAAGAAGTTATCGAGATGCGTGATGTCTGTAAGGAGATACCCGATCTTGTACAAAGTTTGTTTAGTGAGATACAGAAATTGCAAATATCTCATACTAGTCTCAAAGACGATGTCCAGAACCTAACAAATCGTGTAGACAATGCGTCGAAACTTTGATGAGTATTTAGAAGCCCAAGCACCCAAAGTTGAGAAGGAACTTGACGAATCGCTAGAACTTCAAAGTCGCGAAATCTCATCAAAGATAGAGAGCGGCGTTAAGTCAACTGTTGAACAAGTAACAGCGGTATGAGCGTAAACACTGACGCCAGCGCTGTCGTAATAGAAGTCTGACTAGCGCAGATAAAGTCACGTGTGCCGGCAGAGTTACCAATTTTTCAACGAGATGTCGCACGAAGGCTATCTAAGTTAGAGAACCAAGTAAAGAGTGGAGAACTGATAGCCAATCAGACTCTGCGTGCAGATAGTTAACGACAAACATAAACAGTGTGCTAAGCGCTTACTCGCAGACACAACCAGCTGTCAATAACAGTCATGAACGATATGCAAGACCATGTAGTTCACAACACGAACTAAGAAACGAAACGGACAGTACGAGGTGCATTCAAGTTCTAAGGCCTCCGACTTTTTGTCTCCTGACTGGAAAGAGATAGAAACATCCGCATTGTTTTTAAATGAGGCCGCGGTCATTGTCAATACGCCCCAGAGATGGCAACACCGTACGGCAGATGGAATTTTACCGTCAGCGGCGAGAATGAGAACTGTTTTAAATACTTAAAATGGCGACGTTTTCTTTACTTAAACAGCGAGCAATCATTCGTTTTCTGAATTTGCGTGGTGTGAAACCAACTTAAATTCATCGACAGTTGAAGGAGACATGTGGTGATGGAGTTATGGATGTGTCGTAAGTGCGTTCGTGGGTGCGACGGTTTAATGAAGGCAGAACACCGTGTGACAACAAACTGAAACAACCTCGGGCTCGCACAAGCCGGTCTGACGACATGATGGAGAAAGTGGAGAGAATTGTTTTGGGGGATCGCCGAATGACTGTTGAACAGATCGCCCCCAGAGTTGGCATTTCTGTGGGTTCTGTGCACACAATCCTGCATGACGATCTGAAAATGCGAAAAGTGTCATCCAGGTGGGTGCCACGAATGCTGACGGACGACCACATGGCTGCCTGTGTGGCATGTTGCCAAGCAATGTTGACGCGCAACGACAGCACGAATGGCACTGTCTTTCCGTCGGTTGTGACAATGGATGAGACGTGGATGCCATTTTTCAATCCAGAAACAAAGCGCCAGTCAGCTCAATGGAAGCACACAGATTGACCGCCACCAAAAAAATTTCGGGTAACCGCCAGTGCTGAAAAAATGATGGTGCCCATGTTCTGGGACAGCGAGGGCGTAATCCTTACCCATTGCGTTCCAAAGGGCACTATGGTAACAGGTGCATCCTACGAAAATGTTTTGAAGAAAGAATTCCTTCCTGTACTGCGACAAAAACGTCCGACAAGGGCTGCGCGTGTGCTGTTTCACCAAGACAACGCACCCGCACATCGCACATCGGGCTAACGTTACGCAACAGTTTCTTCGTGATATCAACTTTGAAGTGATTCCTCATGCTCCCTACTCACCTGACCTGGCTCCTAGTGACTTTTGGCTTTTTCCAACAATGAAAGACACTCTCTGTTGCCGCACATTGACCAGCCGTGCTGCTATTGCCTCAGCGATTTTCCAGTGGTCAAAACAGACTCCTAAAGAAGCCTTCGCCGCTGCCATGGAATCATGGCGTCATCGTTGTGAAAAGTGTGTACCTCTGCAGGGCCATTATGTCGAGAAGTAACGCCAGTTTCATCGATTTCGGGTGAGTAGTTAATTAGAAAAAAAAATCGGAGGCCTTAGAACTTGAATGCACCTCGTAGCAATCCACTGTAGCAGAAGGAGGATAATGTGTTCAAATGTGTGTGAATTTCTAAGGGACGAAACTGCTTAGGTCATCAGTCCCTAGACTTACACACTACTTGATCTAACTTGTGCTAAGAACAACACATACATCTGTGCCAGAGGGAGGACTCGAACCTCCGGCGGGAGGGGCCACGCAGTCCGTGACACGGCGCCTCCAACCGCGCTGCCACTCCACGCAGCTGAGGATAGTGTGATCAAACATAGAACATTTCAGACTTTCAATAGTGAGAAGCGTAATATCCACTCATTTGTTTTTATGAAAAGCTTTCGTAATATTTTCCCCCAGGAGTTGGACAGAAAGGCAACTCATACAATTCGTAGTCCCGTATATACAAGTTGACGCGTCACTGTGGGAAACAGATGTATCTGAAATATGCCACACTATGCATCAATTCGAGTGTGCATTTTTGCAGAAATTTTGGCCAGGCGGTGAACAAGACAGACTGCGTAAAGAACTATACAGCCCTGAAATATACAATCCGAAATTAGGAACTTTGGGAAAGTACTTTGAAAAATACATTGGGACGAACCCATATCTGATCGTGATGTGATCAGACTGATGAAGATGAAATTAGCAAGTGATATTAAGAAATACTTTATCAACGTACCCGAGTACGACACTGAACAATTCATGGACATAGTTGACTTCGTGGATCTGTTAACTGAGTGTATGAAAAGTGAAAATAAGTGGAATCATGAAGGTTGTAACCAGCAGACAGCTGATTACAACTACAATAATAATAACCCAGTACTAAACGGTAACGGTAACAGACAAGAATCTAGCCAACAGATTCGGGGGCCAAACAATAGTAACGATTATACTAATCAAAACAGAAGGCGTCATGACGGGCGCATAAGTAATGGGTACAATGGTAAAGGTAATCCGCAGTGGCGGAATAACCGGAACCAGTGGCGCGGATATAAAGAACCACCAGCACAGTGGCAACAAAATGCAGCGCCACATTGGAATACAAATTCAGATCCATAACAAAACATGGGTGGAGGCAATAACAGCCCACCGCATAATCAGAACAATGCGATATCAAACTGCACCATCGGGGAGGCAGGACAGCCAACCCAACCACAGTAGCAACAACCAAATTCATTGTGTGAGGATAAAGACAGCTGCAATCCGCTCTCCGTTGTTGGCTGTGAGATGGTGTAGTGAGAGCACATTCTATACTGACCATAAAAATCTCTGTATGCTGAGGTATAATGACGGGGTGAAAATAGAGGAGGAATAAGTAAATGTACCTCAAAAATGTGAACAAACAGATAAAGATGTTGTGCAAGTGCTATTACAAGTCGAAATATACGGTGCACGATTCAAATAAAAGTAGACACAGGTGCGTCAACTAACGTCCTGAGTTTAGAACTTTATAAGTGCATAAGCCAAAATAATCACATACCTGTATTGCCAGTAAATAAGTGTCGAGTGATAGTTGCAATTGGTGCACAATCCCAAATCATAAAGCACCAGGTGCAAGTTGAATTTGTTGTAGGAAATGAAGCAATAAGAAGCTCGATCCTTGTTATTAAAGGACTGATGGCCGCTTGTGATGAGGGGAGAAAGTGTAAAAATCCAGAGAATGAAGCTTGCCAAAAGGAATACAAACGTCTAAAAATGAAATTGATATGAAGTGCAAGATGGATAAGCAGCAGAGGCAAGAGGGTTATGCAAGTAAGGCTAAATAGGCCATTTAAGAAGACAGAAGCATTTTTAGGAGTATCAAGACGTCATATGGGAAGCTAGTGCTAAGCAAAGAAGGGAATGCTGGAATGTGGAAGGATTACAGAAGGTGATTGAATGTCGTGTGACTAGGGCCTCCAGTCGGGTAGACAGTTCGCCGGGTGCAAGTCTTTCGATGTGACACCACTTCGGCGACTTGCGAGTCGATGGGGACGAAACGATGATGATTTCTCCCTGAGCGGTGAAAATTTCTGACCCAGACGAGAATCTGATCCGGGCCCTTAGGATTGACATTCTGTCGCGCTGACCACTCATCGGAAAGGCGGACATATAGAAGGTAATATTATACACTCCTGGAAATGGAAAAAAGAACACATTGACACCGGTGTGCCAGACCCACCATACTTGCTCCGGACACTGCGAGAGGGCTGTACAAGCAATGATCACACGCACGGCACAGCGGACACACCAGGAACCGCGGTGTTGGCCGTCGAATGGCGCTAGCTGCGCAGCATTTGTGCACCGCCACTTCCCAGCAAATTAGGGACACTGTTGCTCCTGGGGTATCGGCGAGGACCTTTCGCAACCGTCTCCATGAAGCTGGGCTACGGTCCCGCACACCGTTAGGCCGTCTTCCGCTCACGCCCCAACATCGTGCAGCCCGCCTCCAGTGGTGTCGCGACAGGCGTGAATGGAGGGACGAATGGAGACGTGTCGTCTTCAGCGATGAGAGTCGCTTCTGCCTTGGTGCCAATGATGGTCGTATGCGTGTTTGGCGCCGTGTAGGTGAGCGCCACAATCAGGACTGCATACAACCGAGGCACACAGGGCTAACACCCGGCATCATGGTGTGGGGAGCGATCTCCTACACTGGCCGTACACCTCTGGTGATCGTCGAGGGGACACTGAATAGTGCACGGTACATCCAAACCGTCATCGAACCCATCGTTCTACCGTTCCTAGACCGGCAAGGGAACTTGCTGTTCCAACAGGACAATGCACGTCCGTATGTATCCCATGCCACCCAACGTGCTCTAGAAGGTGTAAGTCAACTACCCTGGCCAGCAAGATCTGCGGATCTGTCCCCCATTGAGCATGTTTGGGACTGGATGAAGCGTCGTCTCACGCGGTCTGCACGTCCAGCACGAACGCTGGTCCAACTGAGGCGCCAGGTGGAAATGGCATGGCAAGCCGTTCCACAGGACTACATCCAGCATCTCTACGACCGTCTCCATGGGAGAATAGTAGCCTGCATTGCTGCGAAAGGTGGATATACACTGTACTAGTGCCGACATTGTGCATGCTCTGTTGCCTGTGTCTATGTGCCTGTGGTTCTGTCAGTGTGATCATGTGATGTATCTGACCCCAGGAATGTGTCAATAAAGTTTCCCTTCCTGGAACAATGAATTCACGGTGTTCTTATTTCAATTTCCAGGAGTGTAGAAGGGACAAGCGAGTAGATGAGAATGAGATGGATGATATGATGCTTCGAGAAGAACTTAACTGACTACTGAAAGACCTAAGACAAAATTAACTAACAAATGACACTGGCTGCATATCCGGGGTTGCGAGTATAGCTTCCTGGTATTACCAAGAAACTGAGAAACTTCAACCGGTTCTGACAGCTAAGCTAAATTACTCTCAAATTCAAGTTGATCTCCCGCCTAGACCCTGTAGTCTCTACACACGAAAATACACTACAGTGTAGAAATTGAGGTGCAGCGATGTATGACTAGGAAAACGCAGCTACAAGGAAAACGCTTTTATGCAACTTACGCTACAATATTTCCAGCGCTGTGAACTCGCGACACCCCCCCTCATGCATGCTGCGTGGAGGCCGCAATGACAACCGTGGAAGCTGGATCTTGGTGGCATGGTTGGCTATGACGTCCACTCCCAACGATGGTAACACTTGTTTAGCTCTTTCAGCAATGCGTGTTAATGTTTGCACAACGTGGCGCCATGCATCAAGCCCCAGCCGCGCCTATGGCTACCAGACTTCTTGCAGAGAGCATTAGAACCCAGAAGAAGAGCTTGCCCCAGCGGCGACTATGGCGGGTGCTGTAGCACTCTCCCTGGCCATACTGCTGTCCAAGGCAGTTGGGCTGCTGCTGTAGAGAGCCTTGGGAAAAAATCTTCATAAAATAACGTTGAGCATGGTTTTTGTTCACGTTAAAGTTACTTTAATATGAGCCAATCTAGAAACAAATTGCATTTAAATTGAAGACTGAAATAATATTTTTGTATTTGCCTTGGCTAATATTTTCAATAAGCATGAGTTCTTTGTTGTAATTTGAAACAGCCCACACACGCGAGAGAATTCTTCTTATCCCCGTTAACAAATAATTGAAATCCGAGTCGTGAATCTGGATTTCGGCTAGTAGCTGAAAATCAAAATCTTAAAAACTGTTTTCTTCCGTTGTGTCAGGCGACTGTGGAAAAAATATTTGTTATGTTTGGAGAGGGCGATCTCTTCGCTTTCACTAAATTCGTGAATTAAAAATGCCACGTAATGGCGTCTGTTGCTGCAGCGGCGGCTCCAACTGTTGAGCCGAAAATTACTCAGAATACTGATTTTAAACGGAAACGAACATGAAACAGGGCTCACCTTCTATAAATAAAGGCGAACAATAAATTTAAACTATTATATTGTTGAATTAATATCACAAATGAGCTTACATTCGTCAACAATTAAGAAACAAAAAAATGGCTCTGAGCACTATGGGACTTAACATCTGTGGTCATCAGTCCCCTAGAACTTAGGACTACTTAAACCTAAGGACATCACACACATCCATGCCCGAGGCAGGATTCGAACCTGCGACCGTAGCGGTCACGCGATTCCAGACTGCAGCGCCTAGAACCGCACGGCCACACCGGCCGGCAATTAAGAAACATGTCCGACTTCTACCACATCAGACAAGAGAAACAAAAATAGTTAGTAGAAGAACAACTGAACGCTGTTGTTCTTCACATTTAACTTACATATATTGTATTGTGCATAATTAGTCATCTTTGCACTCAAATATTGAAATAAACATTTTACATAATAATAATACAAATGAGAAAAATTTGTGCGGCCAGTGCCGCACTCAGTATAATATTTCGGATCGAGATAAAAGCACTCGTCCATATTAAATCTTTTCAATATTAGCGTTTAGGTTTTTTTTTCAATATTTTCGCTGGGGACGGGGCAATCCGTTAAATCTGGCATCTCCTGTGAGATCCAAGGATTTCTTTTAGGCTTGTCTTTTCATCTATGTGATTTTCGGCTGCATTCCCTATTTCAACTCTCAAAGCCATACACTCGTCTTCTGTTGTATTTCCTTCACCTTTTTGAGTCAGTAGCTGCCTCATCCTCCCTTTGAAACTAACAAACACCTCTGGTTCTTTCAACTTATCCATGTCCCCCCCCCCCCCATTTTTTCTTTTTTTCCAAATTCTCCAGTTTTGCTCTATATTTCATAAGCAATAAATTATGGTAAAGACCATACCTGCCCCTGAAAATGTCTTACAGTTTAAAATCTGGTCCAAAATCTCTATCTTATCGTTGTAAAATTAATCTGAAGCCTTCCAGTTTGTCCAGGCGTCTTCCACTCATACGGCCTTATTTCATGGTTCTTAAACCAACTGTTAGTGATGATTAATTTATGCTCTGTGTAAAATTCTACCAGGCGGCTTCCTCTATCAGTCGTTTACCCCATACCATATTTTTCTGGCACATAAAGTAGTATTATTGTGGCTGGTGTTGGCTTCGTGCCTGTCTTGGCTACGATTATGCTGCGTTCACTATGCTGTTGGTAGTAACTCGATGGCATTCCTATTTCCTTTTTAGCCCTACTCTTGCATCAGCTCTATTTGATTTTGTATTTGTAGCCCTTTACTCACGTGACCTGAAGTCCTGTTCCTGCCACTAAACTTCACTAACCATCATTATATCTAACTTCAGTCTATCCATTTCCCTTTTAAAATTTTCTGACCTTCATACACGGTTAATGAATCTAAAATTCCGTTTTTCCGTGTGACATTCTCCTGAGCAGTCGCTGCTCAGACATCCGAATGGGGGACTATTTTACTACACTACTGGCCATTAAAATTGCTACACCACGAAGATGTGCTACAGACGCGAAATTTAACCGGCAGGAAGAAGATGCTGTGATATGCAAATACTTAGCTTTTCAGAGCATTCACACAAGATTGGCGCCGGTGGCAACACCTACAACGTGATGACATGAGGAAAGTTTCCAACCGATTCTTCATACACAAACAGCAGTTGACCGTCGTTGCCTGGTGAAACGTTGTTGTGATGCCTCGTGTAAGGAGGAGAAATGCGTACCATCACGTTTCCGACTTTGATAAAGGTCGGTTTGTAGCCTCTCGCGATTGCGGTTTATCGTATCTCGACATTGCTGCTCGCGTTGGTGGAGATCCAATGCCTGTTAGCAGAATATGGAATCGTTGGATTCAGGTGGGTAATACGGAACGCCGTGCTGGATCCCAGCAGCCTCGTATCACTAGAAGTCGAGATGACAAGTATTTTATCCGCATGGCTGTAACGGATCGTGCACTCACATCTCGATCTCTCAGTCAACAAATGGGGACGTTGGATGACAACAACGATCTGCACGAACAGTTCGACGTTTGCAACAGCACGGACTATCAGCTCGGAGACCGTGGCTGCGTTTACCCTTGACGCTGCATCACAGCCAGGAGCGCTTGCGATGGTTTACTCAACGACGCACCTGGGTGCACGAATGGAAAAACGTCATTTTTTCGTATGAATCCTGGTTCTGTTTACAGCATCACGATGGTCGCATCCGTGTTTGGCGACATCGCGATGAACATACATTGGGAGCGTGTATTCTTCATCACCATACTGGCGTATCACCCGGCGTGATGGTATGGGGTGCCGTTGGTTACACGTCTCGGTCACCTCTTGTTCGCATTGACGGCACATTGAACAGTGGACATTACATCCTATATGTTACGACCCGTGGTTCTACCCTTCATTCTATCCCTGCGAAACACTACATTTCAGCAGGATAATGCACGACCGCATCCGCATGTTGCAGCTCCTGTGTGGGCCTTTCTGGATACAGAAAATGTTGGACTGCTGCCCCGGCCAGCACATTCTCCAGATCTCTCACCAATTGAAAACGTCTGGTTAATGTTGGCCGAGCAACTGGCTCGTCACAATACGGCAGTCACTACTCTTCATGAACAGTAGTATCGTGTTGAAGCTGCATGGGCAGCTGTACCTGTACACGCCATCCCAGCTCTGTTTGATTCAATGCCCCGGCGTATCAAGGCCTTTATTACGGCCAGAGGTGGCTGTTGTGGGTACTGATTTCTCAGGATCTGTGCACCCAAACAGCGTGAAAATGTAATCGCATGTCAGTTCTAGTATAATATATTTATCCAACGAATACTCGTTTATCATCTGCATTTCTCCATGGTGTAGCAATTTTAAGGGCCAGTAGTGTAGCTGATCATTTTACCCGAGAGGATAACGTCATCTTTTAACCATAGAATAGAGTTGTATCTCTTAAGGAAAAAATTAAGGCCGTAGTTTTGTCTTGCTTGCAGTCGCCCGGAGCACCAGCACAGCAAGGCCAAGCTGGCTGATGATACAAGGACAGATCAGTCGTAGAGACTAGCGCGTCGTGTCTCCCACGTAACGGAGGCACCGAGTTCGGAGATGATGTCATAGGACCCTCTGACGATTTGAAAGTGAGTATACAGAGCTCATTTATGAACCCTATTGCCTGCATGGTGGCACCCTTTGGTGATACTGCTGTGTACCGTATGAATACGTACACAGCGTAAAGATTGCGTTTTACATTTTAATCAAAGACTACAAAGTTGGACGTCAGTTTTTCCAGAAGTACCTCATAAGTTATTGATGCATTTGTGTCGCTGCTTTAATAACTACAGTATTAATTAAAAACATAGGTCTTTGGATGAGACAAATAATCTGTATCGAGCTATTTGGTCCTTGTACGAGTACACCGACTGTGGTACAGTGATTGCTTCAGAATACTTTTGAAAGAAAGTATCAAAAACTGGATTGAGCAATACTTTCATGTCAGGCTGTTTGTGATTAGTTCATGGGAACTGTCCCACACGAAACCTATTACGACACTATAAACCAGAGGTGGTTCTGGCTACCAATGAAAAGTAATGCTGAGGATGATATATAAACGAGAACTTGAATCACTCCAAATAATCTCATAGTTTAAGTAGCAGTTAAAATCTCGGAACAAGTAGACTGTTAATCAGTTTGATGCAGTAGTCGAAAGTGCTTATGTTACGTGTGGTCCCGTTTTTACTACGCGGAAATTTTGTTTATGGTAAACGACTCTTCTTCCTATTGTAGCAGTCGCTTAACTCTGTAGTTAGAGTGCTTGCAATTGATATTTGGTTTACACACACACACACACACACACACACACACACACACACACACACACACACACACAAGACCGCTACGTAGTTAGAGGAGTGATAGGGCAACAGAGAGAAAAACGATTTTCATCTACTGAAATATCATATCAAGGTGTTCCATTATAACTGCAACACATCGGAGATGTAATTAAAGCCACGAGAATGATCAGGTACTTGGCATATTTTTAATTTTACATTGTAAGAGGTCCATGATTAAGGAATTTGTTGTTAGCGCACTCGAGCAGATGTAATTTTGATGGATTGCTCACGCGCTGCCTACGATATGTAAGGTATAAGAGAATCTCAGACCAGAGAGCAGTGTTGTATGCGGTAGGAACTGTGTAGTAGTTGTTACTAGCGAGCATTCGTGTGAGTGGAGTTGGCTGGGCCGGTCGTGGAGCGATGGCAGAGCCTGAGCGTTGTAGGATAAGGTAAAAGCAGCCTCGCGCATACGTAGTATTATATCAAGTCCCATGTAAATGTTTTAAAAAAATCTCTTAATAATAATCTTTCTCATAAAAAGTAACTTTTGACAATCATTCATTTCAGTTTAAAGAATTACTAATTTCTCCAGTCCATGGTCATCCCGATTATTGTAAAGAAAAATTCGGTTGTTATTTTTATACTTGAGAAATCTATCGGGCAGCATTGCGCTGAGCTGCGTCAGAAAAATTTCTTATAGGAGCAGATATATACGCGTTATCCGGCGACTTAATTGAGATGAGATTTTTCAGTTTCTTTTTCTTTCGTTTCACCCTCTTTGAGGTACGCTGGATCAATCATTTCTTTGTGCATTGTTCTTTTTTTAGGGCCCAGTATTTCTTCATTCTTTTTGATCTTCTTCTCCTTTCTTCTTCCGAGATGAAGGGTTTGGACTTTTGTGTGGATTTGTCTTGGAACCTTATGTTTTCATCTTTAGTAATTAATTTAGCAGTTCGATCAATAAGTGAATTTTCTGAAATCTTTAATTCCACTAGGTCTTTCTCAGTTTCTTTAAACCAGTTGGGCTTCGTTTTTCGGTTACGGAAGAAGTTAAAGATTTGTTTAGTTAATCTGTTGGAATTCATTCTGAGAAGATGACCATAAAAATTTATTCTCCTTTTCGCATAGAATCTGAAAGTTTTTCGATTTCGTGTAGAGAGTTACATTTTTTATTTATATAATCTTATTGTCTTGAAATTTTGGCCCAATGATTTCTTAAAATTTTTATTTCCTTTACCTCAAGTTTCTCCATTTGGCCTTTGAAATTCATGTTAAGTGTTTCTGCTGCATACAGTGCTTCTGGCTTAATCACTATCTTGTAATGTGTCATTTTGGACCCCGATGAAAGGGATTTTTTGTTGCATGTATTTTTTGTTATTTGGAAGGCCAATTCAAGTTTATTTTTTCTGGATTCCATTGATTTGCTTTCCCCAGCATTCCAACTAATCCATTCTCCGAGATATTTGAATTCTTTTACTATTTCAATCTTCTGTTCTTGAACCTTGAGGTATTTACATGAGTGTTTGATGTTTGTCAATATCTTAGTTTTTTCAGAGGAGATGTGAAGACCAATTTTAGCTGCTTGTTTCTTTAGTTCAAGGATTTGCTCCCGTGCTTCTTCCATTGTTTCAGCAAACAGGGCCATATCATCTGCAAAAGCAATGCAATTTACTTTAAGGTTTTTCTTTTTGCAACCCAGTCTTATACCACTCTTAATATTTGTGTTCCATTCTCTGGCTACTTTCTCAAGCGCACAATTGAACAGCAACGGCGAGAGCCCATCGCCCTGTCGCACTCCCGTTTTTATTTCAAAGGCTTCCGATAGATCGCCCATAAATTTAACTTTCGAAAATGTATTTGTAAGGGTCGCTTTTATTATATTAGTTGTTTTCTTATCCAAACCCATTTCTTCAAGGACTGACAACAGAGATTCTCTATCAATCGAATCATATGCTTTTTTGAAATCAATGAAGGTGATTACGTACGTCTTTGCCCTTGATTTTTGGTATGCCATAATGTTTTTGAGATTTAGTATTTGTTCCGAACATAATCTGCCCTTTCTAAAACCTCCCTGATATTCTCCGATTTGCAGATCCAATTGCGGCTCTGCCCTGTTATATCCAGCAGTGATATTCCTCTGTAATTGTTGGGGTCTGTCTTCAAACCTTTCTTGTGGATAGGGTGGATGAGAGCTGTTCTCCATTCTGTGGGGATCTCTTCTTCTTTCCAGATTTGATCGAAAACACACTTTAGGGATGTAACTGAATTTTTGTCAGCCTTTTTCCATAGTTCGGCCACTATTTGATTTTCTCCGGACGCCTTGTTGTTTTTAAGTTCTGAAATGACCTTCTGTAGTTCTTCAGTCGTCGGTTGTTCCGAATCCTGCTTCTCACGGTTGTTTGGGATGGATTCAAATTTTTCAAGGATGGGTTCACAATTCAAGAGTTTCTCAAAGTAGCCTGCTAGTATTTTGCAGTTTTCCGTGTTGTTGTGAGCGATGGTCCCATTTACATCTCGAAATTGGAGGGTGGGTGCTTTGTATCTTGATAACCTTTGTTTGAAAGTTCTGTAAAAGCTTCTTGTGTTGTTTTTCGCAAATTCTTCATCAATTTGGAGGAGAGTTTTGTTTTCATGTGTCCTCTTAATCCTTTTTATATTTTTATCTACCAGTTTTCTAACTGTAATGAAATTCAGTCTACTTTCTTCTGTTTTCTGTGATTGCCAATTTTGCCATGCCTGTTTTCTTGTTTCACTGAGAGCATCACATTCCAGTGGCCACCAGGCATGTTTTTTAGTTTTTTTGTTTGGTGCTATCCACTCAGCTATAGTAATGAGGTTTTCCTTGATATCCCCCCAGCTTTGTGTCTGAATGGTTTCTGTTGCTTTTGTGAATTCATCTGATTTTAATATCTTTTCTGTGCTATACTTCCGACCCTTAATTTGTTTCATGCTGCGTTTCCTGTTTGGGATGACTTTGAACTTAATTTTAGAGAGGTAGTGGTCTGAATCCAAGTTTGCACCCCTGAGTACCCTAAAATTCATGATTTCTTTGCTAGAAATCTTCTTGATTGCCACATGATCAAGTTGAAATTCCCCAAGGCTAGGATTTGGAGATACCCATGTCTTTTGTCTTCGTGGTAGTTTCTTGAAAGCTGTGGATTTAAGAATTAAATTGTGTGCTTGGCAAAGTTCTATTAGTCTCACACCATTTCTGTTTGTTCTCTTGTGTGCAGGATAGTTTCCAACTATTTTCTTATATCTTTTTTCTTTACCAATCTGTGCATTAAAATCTCCAAGAAGAATGATGATGTTTTTAATCTGGGTACCCCTGAGTACCCTAAAATTCATGATTTCTTTGCTAGAAATCTTCTTGATTGCCACATGATCAAGTTGAAATTCCCCAAGGCTAGGATTTGGAGATACCCATGTCTTTTGTCTTCGTGGTAGTTTCTTGAAAGCTGTGGATTTAAGAATTAAATTGTGTGCTTGGCAAAGTTCTATTAGTCTCACACCATTTCTGTTTGTTCTCTTGTGTGCAGGATAGTTTCCAACTATTTTCTTATATCTTTTTTCTTTACCAATCTGTGCATTAAAATCTCCAAGAAGAATGATGATGTTTTTATCTGGAATTTTCTGAATAATGTCATCTAGATGATTCCAAAAGGCCTCCACTTTTTCTTTGTTTTTCCTGTTATCCTCGTTTATAGGGGCATGTGCATTGATAATTGTGTAGATTTTGTTTGTGCTTGTGAATGTAAGACTTGAGATTCTTTCTGATCGTGAATCAAAGCCAACTATTGAGTTCAAGATTTGTTTGTTGATTATAAAGGCTGTCCCAAGATGTGGTACATTTTTCATTACTCTCGGTCCCACTTTCCCTTTGTATATCCTAAGACCTTCGGAATCGAAGGTATCTGTATCCATGTATCGTGTTTCTTGAATGGCTGCTATGAGTACGTTGTGGTTCTTTAGCGTATCTGTTAGATGTTTTACTTTTCCGGTTTCAACAATGAGTTTGCATTGATAGTTGCTAGGTATGTTGATTGCCTATGTTGAAATTTGGATGAGATTCCAAGACCCTCCGACTTGTCTTTGTGCAATGTTGCAGACTCCCCAGAATCCGAATGTCTGGTGACGTACTGGCGTACGGTGGATCGTCCACCTGGGGTAAAATAGTTTACATCACACCCTTAAATGATTGATGAAAGCTATTTTGGGTGTGGCCCAAAGGCCACAAAATATACAACCAAGATTGTGAGTCCTGGAGGTAGTTCTTCCGCTCTCTCCGCCGTTGGGAATCAGGACTTCCTCTTCCGCCTTTGAGACCGTTGACCAGTTTTCACCCAGTAATGCTAGGCAGGGGCCCTCACAGGGTGCTACCATCCGGAGCCAGATGGACCCGGGTTTTTTAACGAGGTGTTACTCCTCCCATTCCTCCTTCCTCATCACTTGCAAAATGAGGCCCCGGACTTGGGACCGGCAGTGGTCGAGATTTTTCAGTTTATTCATAATGAATTTTCAGGGCCATGACGCAGCACTGTTGACGTCCAAAAATTTACCAGTTTAAATTCACAGTCAATTGGTGAAAGGTTATAAGTGAGTCACATTTTTATTATTGAGAGATTAGTAATTTTTTTATTATTGATAGGTTACGCAATTTTCCTGTTGGTAGGTTATACTGAATGTGAACGAGATAATTATATTTTTTACTGTTGAGAGGTTTAGGAAATTCTCTGTTTTGAGGTTACACTAAATGTGAATATTATGCATATTATTTATTTTGTGGGGAGGTTACAACATTAATAAATTTTGTAGATAAATATTTGTAAATTTCAAGGAAATTGTGCTGTTCCTTTTTTTATATACACTCCTGGAAATGGAAAAAAGAACACATTGACACCGGTGTGTCAGACCCACCATACTTGCTCCGGACACTGCGAGAGGGCTGTACAAGCAATGATCACATGCACGGCACAGCGGACACACCAGGAACCGCGGTGTTGGCCGTCGAATGGCGCTAGCTGCGCAGCATTTGTGCACCGCCGCCGTCAGTGTCAGCCAGTTTGTCGTGGCATACGGAGCTCCATCGCAGTCTTTAACACTGGTAACATGCCGCGACAGTGTGGACGTGAACCGTATGTGCAGTTGATGGACTTTGAGCGAGGGTGTATAGTGGGCATGCGGGAGGCCGGGTGGACGTACCGCCGAATTGCTCAACACGTGGGGCATGAGGTCTCCACAGTACATCGATGTTGTCGCCAGTGGTCGGCGGAAGGTGCACGTGCCCGTCGACCTGGGACCGGACCGCAGCGACGCACGGATGCACGCCAAGACCGTAGGATCCTACGCAGTGCCGTAGGGGACCGCACCGCCATTTCCCAGCAAATTAGGGATACTGTTGCTCCTGGGGTATCGGCGAGGAACATTCGCAACCGTCTCCATGAAGCTGGGCTACGGTCCCGCACACCGTTAGGCCGTCTTCCGCTCACGCCCCAACATCGTGCAGCCCGCCTCCAGTGGTGTCGCGACAGGCGTGAATGGAGGGACGAATGGAGACGTGTCGTCTTCAGCGATGAGAGTCGCTTCTGCCTTGGTGCCAATGATGGTCGTATGCATGTTTGGCGCCGTGCAGGTGAGCGCCACAATCAGGACTGCATACGACCAAGGCACACAGGGCCAACACCCGGCATCATGGTGTGGGGAGCGATCTCCTACACTGGCCGTACACCTCTGGTGATCGTCGAGGGGACACTGAATAGTGCACGGTACATCCAAACCGTCATCGAACCCATCGTTCTACCATTCCTAGACCGGCAAGGGAACTTGCTGTTCCAACAGGACAATGCACGTCCGCATGTATCCCGTGCCACCCAACGTGCTCTAGAAGGTGTAAGTCAACTACCCTGGCCAGCAAGATCTCCGGATCTGTCCCCCATTGAGCATGTTTGGGACTGGATGAAGCGTCATCTCACGCGGTCTGCACGTCCAGCACGAACGCTGGTCCAACTGAGGCGCCATGTGGAAATGGCATGGCAAGCCATTCCAGAGGACTACATCCAGCATCTCTACGATCGTCTCCATGGGAGAATAGCAGCCTGCATTGCTGCGAAAGGTGGATATACACTGTACTAGTGCCGACATTGTGCATGCTCTGTTGCCTGTGTCTATGTGCCTGTGGTTCTGTCAGTGTGATCACGTGATGTATCTGACCCCAGGAATGTGTCAATAAAGTTTCCCCTTCCTGGGACAATGAATTCACGGTGTTCTTATTTCAATTTCCAGGAGTGTAGAAAGCAATAAAGAACCTCTTTTGTTAATAATGGAAGTGAACTTCATGTATGATTCCGCGGTCACTGTGAATATTTTGTGAATAAAATCGTCTAGATCGATACTGAAAATTTCTTTTATTTATTAAGCCGCTTGGTTGCTGCGATCATCGGATACCTGCAAGTAAGATTAGATGAACATAAAGAGAGACAGAATTTTATAAGCAACAATAAGGTACAGAAGATGAAAAATGAAGAATTTAAAAAAGTTAAATAATTTAAAAAATATTTTCACCAAAAAGATACAAGCCCTAGTAGTCAGTTGGTGCTAGTTTGGAGCGACATTGCTTCAAATTTTGTCTTAGTACTATCTGACCCGTGGTCTAGGAGTAGAGTCTTTGATTCATAATCAAAACGTCTTTGGCCCCGGGTTCGATCTCCGCCACTGCCTAAATTTTGATAAATAATCAGCATTGGCGGCCGAAGACTTCCGGCATAAGAAGTCAGCCTCATTCTGCCAAAGGCCTTATCAAAGAGGGCGGAGGAGCGGATAGAAGTTCAGGGCACTCTCTTGTCCTAGGGATGGAAAATTGCCCCTAAAGGCGGAAGAATCAGCAATGATCAACGACATGAGGATGCAGAAGGCAAGGGAAACCACTGCATTAAAGACACGTAACGTGTATCCACAGGACATGTGGCCTGCACTTGAAGATGTGTCATGATGATCTCTCCATTGGCAAAAGATTCCGGAATAGTCCCCCATTCGGATCTCCGGGAGGTTACCATGAGAAAAAGATTGAATAACCATCGGAAGGATAATGTTCTACGAGTCGGGGCGTGGAATGTCAGAAGCTTGAATGTGGTAAGGAAACTAGAAAATCTGAAAAGGGAAATGCAAAGGCTCAATCTAGATATAGTAGGGGTCAGTGAAGTGAAGTGGAAGGAAGACAAGGATTTCTGGTCAGATGAGTATCGGGTAATATCAACAGCAGCAGAAAATTGTATAACAGGTGTAGGATTCGTTATGAATAGGAAGGAAGGGAAGAGGGTGTGTTACTGTGAACAGTTCAGCGACCGGGTTGTTCTTATCAGAATCGACAGCAGACCAACACCGACAACGATAGTTCAGGTATACATGCCGACGTCGCAAGCTGAAGATGAGCAGACAGAGAAAGTGTATGAGGATATTGAAAGGGTAATGCAGTATGTAAAGAGGGACGAAAATCTAATAGTCATGGGCGACTGGAATGCAGTTGTAGGGGAAGGAGTAGAAGAAAAGGTTATAGGAGAATATGGGCTTGGGACAAGGAATGAAAGAGGAGAAAGACTAATTGAGTTCTGTAACAAGTTTCAGCTAGTAACAGCGAATACCCTGTTCAAGAATCACAAGAGGAGGAGGTATACTTGGAAAAGGCCGGGAGATACGGGAAGATTTCAATTAGATTACATCATGGTCAGACAGAGGTTCCGAAATCAGGTACTGGATTGTAAGGCGTACCCAGGAGCAGATATAGACTCAGATCACAATATAGTAGTGATAAAGAGTAGGCTGAAGTTCAAGACATTAGTCAGGAAGAATCAATACGCTAAGAAGTGAGTACGGAAGTTCTAAGGAATGACGAGATACGTTTAAAGTTCTCTAACGCTATAGATACAGCAATAAGGAATAGCGCAGTAGGCAACACAGTTGAAGAGGAAAGGACGTCTCTAAAAAGGGCCATCACAGAAGTTGGGAAGGAAAACATAGGTACAAAGAAGAAACCATGGGTAACAGAAGAAATACTTCATTTGATCGATGAAAGGAGAAAGTACAAAAATGTTCCGGGAAAATCAGGAATACAGAAATACAAGCCGCTGAGGAATGAAATAAATAGGAAGTGCAGGGAAGCTAAGACGAAAGGGCTGCAGGAAAAATGTGAAGACATCGAAAAAGATATGATTGTCGGAAGGACAGACTCAGCATACAGGAAAGTCAAAACAACCTTTGGTGACATTCAAAGCAACGGTGCTAACATTAAGAGTGCAACGGGAATTCCACTGTTAAATGCAGAGGAGAGAGCAGATAGGTGGAAAGAATACATTGAAAGCCTCTATGAGGGTGAAGATTTGTCTGATGTGATAGAAGAAGAAACAGGAGTCGATTTAGAAGAGATAGGGGATCCAGTATTAGGATCGGAATTTAAAAGAGCTTTGGACGACTTACGGTCAAATAAGGCAGAAGGGATAGATACCATTCCATCAGAATTTCTAAAATCATTAGGGTAAGTGGCAACAAAACGACTATTCGCGTTGGTGTGTAGAATCTATGAGTCTGGCGACATACCTTTCGGAACAGCATCATCCACACAATTCCGAAGACGGCAAGAGCTGGCAAGTGCGAGAATTATCGCACAATCAGCTTAACAGCTCATGCATCGAAGCTGCTTACAAGAATAATATACAGAAGAATGGAAAAGAAAATTGAGAATGCGCTAGGTGACGATCAATTTGGCTTTAGGAAAAGTAAAGGCACGAGAGAGGCAATTCTGAAGTTACGGCTAATAATGGAAGCAAGGATAAAGAAAAATCAAGACACGTTAATAGGATTTGTCGACCTGGAAAAAGCGTTCAACAATATAAAATGGTGCAAGCTGTTGAAGATTCTGAAAAAAGTAGGGGTAAGCTATAAGGAGAGACGGGTCATATATAATATGTACAACAACCAAGAGGGAATAATAAGAGTGGACAATCAAGAACGAAGTGCTCGTATTAAGAAGGGAGTAAGACAAGGCTGTAGCCTTTCGCCCCTACTCTTCAATCTGTACATCGAGGAAGCAATGATGGAAATAAGAGAAAGGTTCAGGAGTGGAATTAAAATACAAGGTGAAAGGATATCAATGATACGATTCGCTGATGACATTGCTATCCTGAGTGAAAGTGAAGAAGAATTAAATGATCTGCTGAACGGAATGAACAGTCTAATGAGTACACAGTATGGTTTGAGAGTAAATCGGAGAAAGACGAAGGTAATGAGAAGTAGTAGAAATGAGAACAGCGAGAAACTTAACATCAGGATTGATGGTCACGAAGTCAATGAAGTTAAGGAATTCTGCTACCTAGGCAGTAAAATAACCAATGACGGACGGAGCAAGGAGGACTTCAAAAGCAGACTCGCTATGGAAAAAAAGGCATTTCTGGCCAAGAGAAGTCTACTAATATCAAATACCGGCCTTAATTTGAGGAAGAAATTTCTGAGGATGTACGTCTGGAGTACAGCATTGTATGGCAGTGAAACATGGACTGTGGGAAAACCGGAACAGAAGAGAATCGAAGCATTTGAGATGTGGTGCTATAGCCGAATGTTGAAAATTAGGTGGACTGATAAGGTAAGGAATGAAGAGGTTCTATGCAGAATCGGAGAGGAAAGGAATATGTGGAAAACACTGATAAGGAGAAGGGACAGGATGATAGGACATCTGCTAAGACATGAGGGAATGACTTCCATGGTACTAGAGGGAGCTGTAGAGGGCAAAAACTGTAGAAGAAGACAGAGATTGGAATACGTCAAGCAAAGAATTGAGAACGTAGGTTGCAAGTGCTACTCTGAGATGAAGAGGTTAGCACAGGAAAGGAATTCGTGGAGGGCCGCATCAAACCAGTCAGTAGACTGATGACCAAACAACACTATGTGACAAGCTTGGCATTGCCTTGGTATTCTTTCTGCCAATCTGCTATTGGAAACGAAGCCTTATATGTAATGCTGCAGTATTCTCGGTGTGAGATGACCCAGGACAGTTTCTGTAATCTACTGCTTCACGTGTCTACAACGTGATTTTGTAAACTGCTCTATGGCAACGTCGCTCCATAGGTGCCGCTATTTCCGTCTACAGCAGCCTGTGATTCGCAGTAAAAAGCTGCAAAAGCGTTGCCACATATAAGAGATGGTCTTAAGTTGTCTCGACTGCAGGAGTGTCTCAGTAGTAAAGATTAAATGTATTAAGACTTCATGCATGGTGCAGTATTTTTCACGCATCTTATTGCTTGTGACGTCATACCTCTTGAAATATGTGCTGTACAATGACGTATTTGTGTAGGTACCATCAGCGACAAATGTGGATAATGTTTCGAAATATGCTGCGAAGAGATGATAAATTTAAACGTCATGAATGATGCAGCAGTGTTTGACGTCAATGTCCTGAACTATGATAGGTAGATCGTTCTTACCCAACAGCAGCTGTTGCTTGACAATAAGGGATATGTATAACAGGTCTGCTTGTAGTCGGTTCAGTAGTTTAGAAGATGTGGGACATACATCCATTTTTAAAATATGTATGGATTTATATTTTTCTCTTTCTTCGTACTTATACAAGGACTGTTGTTAAAATATAAATATTCATAGTCAAATCGTGAAATACAAAATACCTCAGTAGAGATACGTTCTCATCAGATTACCATTTCAAATGAAGCCAAATAGCCCATGTACAGTTCGTTAAACAAGCGGCACGTATACACTGAATGTGCTACATAATAGTATCTGTATAAGAGTTGCAGGAACTTAAGTATAGAATGCGTTGTACATTGACAAGATGCTGACCTTATAAAATTATAACTGGATGCTGTGCTTACGCTTATTTGACATATAAAATACTGTGCCCTACGACCTAAAATTTAGCCAAACAATAGTCAAAAATGGGTATACTTGTTAAACAAACATTAAAAAATAAAACAATTAAGATATCTTGGAAGGTAGCTCCATCTTGTGCCTCTTCACTCCAGTCCAGCTTGATAGAAATAAGAAATGAATTTATCGTCTTTCTCACTTTCCAGCTGGTCACTCGATTGCTTGGGCAATTTTCTTCCCAGCCAGTTATTTTTGAGCGTTATGTTGTAGTCTGGATCTCATTGATTTATGACATCGTGTACTTCTATCAGCAGCGTTATATTCTCTTCCGACAATTTCATTTATCATGCAACTCCAATAAGGAAAGACGTTCGCGCGGAAAACAGAAGCGTGCGAAAGCGAATACTGCCTGCGTTGCTCACAAGGCGGTGGATGACTAAGCGGAGAGAGAGCAACTCAATTTTATGTTTCACTGAAGGACCGACTACCAGTGGGATGCAAGCGAGCTACAGGGATTGCGATCTCGACGCTGATGAATGCGGTTTGCTCACTTTCGTATACATTTGATATGAGAGAGAATGTAGATTCACGTCAGATGAGATCCCGTTTCTCACCCAAGTCATAAGAAACCATCTCTTCCAATTGTAAAGTAGTTAAATAAATTGAAAGCTAATGTTTTTCTTGTCTATTTTCTGCTCTGTCAACGTTCGTAGTATTAGAAGTGAACAAACCTTTATGTGATGTACTTTATCAATTGTCGTAATCACACTTTCAGAAAGATAGTAACACACTAAATCAACTGCTATCTTGTCAACAAGAATGTTGTCATACATATGTTAGCTGTCAATAAAGGAATCTCACTCTAAATCTTCACTCCTGTTTATCATAATGCTCCCACTTAACATGTAACAATACAGTGTAGCTTTGTTCGTGTAAAATACATGAAATTATTTTTGACGCTATTGTAATTTCTTTATTTATTGCCATTTACTGCACTTACTATGTAACCAGCACCTTTTACACAGGTGGCACAACTGAAGATTAGATAATTCTGTAAGGACATAGAGTGCGTAATCACTGTTAACAGATTGCAATTATAACTTAACAAACATATACAACCATTCCCTCGATGAAAGATCCGTACCCAGAGACTGGAAAGTTGCACAGATCACGCAAATATTCAGAAAGGTAGTAGAAGTAATCCACTAAATTACAGGCCCATATCATTAAAGTCAATATGCAGCAGGATTTCGGAACATATAATGTATTCGAACATTATGAATTACTTCAAAGAGAACCGTCTACTGACACACAGTCAGCTCGGATTTAGAAAACATCGTTCTTGTGAAACACATCTAGCTCTTTACTCACACGAAGAATTTAGAGCGATTCACAAGGGATTTCAAATTAACTCCGTATTTCTATATTTCCAGTAGGCTTTTGACACTGCACCTCAGAAGCGGCTTGTAGCGACATTGCGTGCTTAAGGAATATCGTCTCAGTTACGTGACTGGATTCGTGATTTCCAGTCAGAGATCATAATTCGTAGTAATTGACGGAAAGTCATCGAGTAAAACAGAAGTGATTTCTGGCGTTCCCCAGGGTAGTGTTACAGGCCCTTTGCTGTCCCTTATCTATATAAAGGATTTACGAGACAATTTGCGCAGCCGTTTTATGTTGTTTGCAGACGATGCTGTCTTTTATCGATTATTAAAGTCATAAGAAGATCAAAACAATTGAGAAAAGATATCTGTATGGGTCAAAAATTGGCAGTTGACACTAAATAACGAAAAGTGTGAGGTCATCCATGTGAGTGCCAAAAGTAATCCGTTAAACTTCGATAACAGGAGAAATCAGTCAAATATAAAGGCCGTAAATTCAACTAAATAACTAGGAATAACAATTACAAAAACTTAAATTGGAAGGAACACACAGAAAATGTTGTGGGGAAGGCAAACCAAAGACAGTGTTTTATTGGCAGGACACTTAGAAAATGTAACAGATCTGCTAAAGGGATTGCCTGCACTACGCTTGTCCGTCCTCTTGTAGACTACTGCTGCGCGGTGTGGGTTTCGTTACCAGATAGGACTGACGGAGTAAATCGAAAATTTTCAAAGAAGGGTAGCACGTTTAGTATTATCGCGAAACAGGGGAGAGAGCGCCACTGACATGATACAGGATTTGGGCTGGACATCATTAAAACAAAGACTTTTGTGTCGTGGCGGAATCTTCTCACGAAATTTCAATCATCAAATTTCTTCTGCAAATGTAAAAATATTTTGTTGCCGCCGACCTACATAGGGAGAAACGATCATCATAAAAAATAAGGGAAATCAGAGCTCGCATGGAAAGATATAGGTGTTCGTTTCTTCCGAAATGTACGAGACTGGAATAATAGAGAATTATTGTGAAAGTGGTTCGATGATCCCTCTGCCAAACACTTAAATGTGATTTGAAGGGTATCCATGAAGATGCAGGTGTACGAGGATGTAGAATAGTGCATCACAGCAACTGGCAAATAATGATAACAACTTAACTCTCATCTTCCGCGAGAGATAAGTGCCAACGCCGATGAAGAAGGGAAAACTTTCAAATGAAGGCACTGAACTTACCCTATAGGTTGTCCCAGCCAAATATCCCATTCCACTTCGCCGAATGTTAAGCCATAACATGAGACGTTGCAGTGCTGTCTGACATTCCTTAAGAGTGGAGACACTAACACTTAAGTCTTTCCGTTCGAGCACTGATTTCTCTTATTTTGTTATGATGATCGTTTCTCCTTACGTACGCGGGCGCGAACAAAATAATTTCACAATCTGAGGTGAAACCAAGTGATTAAAATTTCACAAGACCCTGCCGCAACAGAAACGCCCTAATTCGCGTATTATACCTGCGGCACTCTCTACCCTATTTTGGGATAACACAAAACGAACTACCCTTCTTTAAACTTTTTCGATATCCCCCGTCAACCCTATCTGATTCGGAACCCACTCTGCACAGTAGTCTTCTTCAAGAGGACGGACAACATACTGTGGGCAGTCTCTTTGCGAGACGTGTTCCATTTTTTAAGTGTAGTGCCTTTAAATCTCAGTCTATGTGATATTTTAAATTTAATTTATTCTTGATTGTACTGAGGAATCCCTAAGTATTTATCTGAATTCACAGCCTATAGGTTTGTGTGATTTATCGTGCAACCGAAATTTAGCGGATTCTTTTCAGTACTCATGTGGATGATTTCACAATGTTCGTTATTTAGAGTGAATTGCAACGTTTCGCACCACGCAGATATCTGTCTACATCTGTTTGCAATTGGTTTTGATCATCTGATGATTTTCCAAGGCGATAAATTACAGAATCATGTGTAACCAACGCTAGAGGACTGCTCTGATTGTCTCATAAATCATCTATGTAAATCAGCAACAGCAAAGGTCGTATAGCACTTCCTCTTGCAACGCCACGTATTACTTCTGTTTTGCTCGATAACCTTCCGTCAGTTAGTATGAATTGTGACCTTTCTTACAGGAAATCAAGAAACCAGTCGCACAACTGTGACGATACTCCATAGTCACACAATTTCATTAGAAATCTCTTGAGACGATGTCAAAAGCTTTCCGGAAATCTAAAAATATGGAATCAATCTGACATCCCCTGTTGATCTTACGCACTTATTTTCAGAATCTCTCGTGTATACGGTTTTGCAAGGTTCCTATATAGAATGATACAAGTAATGATTTATATCAGTACACATTCTACAACTTTTATCCCCTCCCACCCCTGTGTCCCAACACACACACACACACCCAGATACACGCACACTCCTGCCTTTCTAGGCGCTTCGTCTGGAACCGCGCGACCGCTACGGACGAAGGTTCGAATCCTGCCTCGGGCATGGATGTGTGTGAGGTCATTCGGCTAGTTAGGTTTGAGTAGTTCTAAGTTCTAGGGGACTGATGACCTCAGATGTTAAGTCCCATAATGCTCAGAGCCATTTGAACCACTTGAACCTGCCTATAATACCAAATCAACTACTCCTTGGTGTCACAGAATGTGTGTACGATGCTATCCCTTCTTTTAGTCAAGTTGTTTCTTTTCTCACCGATTCGATTCGTTTCACTACCTTTTCATCAGTTATACGTTCCACTCACCATATCATTGCTAAACTGCAAACAAATCTATTATTTAGTTTACGTTGTTTACTGGTCATTGGTGCTTCCACTCTATAGTTCATTCACTTATTGTGTCGTCACACTAAAAGGAAGCATACAGGGTGTTAAAAAAGAGTGGTCAATATTTTGAGAGGTAGTAGTACTCCCTAAAACCAAAAATAAAGTCCAGTAAACATGGGCTCTAAAATGCATACTTTAAGAGCTATGGGTATGTGTTCATCTTCAATGCTATGAAAGACATATCTTCTACTGCAAGTTCTTTGCTCCCCATATTTTGAGAGGAGGCAGTATGGACCAGAACAAGCAAAAAATGTCCAGTAAACATGGGGTCTAAAATGCATGCCTTAAGAGCTATGAGCACGTGTTCAACGGAATTGATGTGTTTCACAGTAGCGAAAAAAAAAAAAAGAACAAGTGCTCATCGCTCTTAAGGTATGCGTTTTAGACCCAATGTTTCTGGAGTTTTTTTACTTGTTTTGGTCTACACTGCTTCCTCTCAAAACATGGAAAGCAAAGAACTTGCTTTATAAGAGGTCTCTTTCATAGCATCGAAGATGAACAAGTGCCCGTAGCTCTTAAGGTAGACGTTTTAGAGCCCATGTTTACTGAACTTTCTTTCTTGTTTTGGTGAGTACTACCACCTCTCAAACTATTGGACAGTTTTTAACACCCTTATTTAGTCAAGGCTTCCAGTTTTTTAGTTAGATCGCTGCCTTCGTTCTTGACTCCGTCGAATTCGTGAAAATGTGTTTGCATTTACTGGAGGGTTATGTGGTCGATTTTCAGAAAATGCAAATCACAGAATACGAAAGAAACGGTTGAGAAAAAAGGAGGGAAGTACACTAAAACCTCAAAAATGTGCCATGTTTATGTTGCACGGTGATTTGCTGTCGAGAACACGAAACATGTGCTCGACATGTGATAACTGTAACAAATTTTACTGAGAGAAACTTCTTTTTTCCTAACAAAGCAAAAGAACGATACTAGTTGAAAGACAGTCTACAGTGAAACTGCAAAATATCTCCTTCGGACGTCTTCACCTAACCTGCGTGATATGTGATGTCTTTTGACTATGATTCCAAGTAGAAGGTGATCGTGACGAACAAACTTCGGGTGTAGCACTGATTTTGAGTTGCCGACGGCAAATCTAAAAACTGTACAGGAGCTTTTTCACGTCTGTCCGATTGAATGTGACTGCCTTTCAAAATATTTGCGTAAAATTTAGGAAAATATGTACTTTCAAATTATCTGCATCTAGTGGTCAAATTGTGGTGAAATTTTGGAGATGATCTGTTTCGGCTGTAGCTTTCACTTTATCGATTTTTACCTCACTGGTCTGCAAAAAATCTTGTAAGAGTGAAAATACGTTATTTCACTTTTTAAGCCCTCGCTAAGGATTCGTTATATCTGCTTTTACTTTGTCTTGCACAAAAAACTTGTGAAAGCTTTGCTCTATATAATTAACCCGGCGTGAATGAGGGAGAAATTGTTACACCAGCTATGACGTGCGTAAGAGATATCCGAAACTCTGATGACGAATTTTTGATACTATAATCTTGTATTAAGTATTTTTTTACTTGGGATATTAATAATGGTGCCTATTAAACTAAAAGAGTAAGTAAATACTATATTTAAGATATAAAACCTTGTTTTTTGGGTGAAATAATGAACTGTCTATACTTTCTCAGAAAAAGTACACGTTTCAGAAGTTTAACATTTTTTCATACAATATTAGTTTCTTTGATTAATTAACATAATAATATCTTCTAATTATAAAACATAAAAAGAAAATATAAGATCTTATGAGATCAATTAGCTCTGCACTAACATACACCTACAAATAAGCACATTCTCCGCACACAAAAATTGCATGCTCTATACATGTTGGCTTCTCACACTTCGAACAACAATGTTTTGTTTTCCTATCTGTTTTTGCAGTACAGTTCACACCTGTCAAATCTACCAGTCATTGTTTATTGGAAGTGGCGATGAAGTTTCTCCCATATGATCAGCAATCCTTTTTCAAATTTCCCTTTTCTTGTCTAATGCGAAGAGTATCATTTAACAGATTCAAATGAAAATGACGAATGAAATATGGGCGCTTCATGCGCGTTCGTCACCTCTGGCATTTTATCTGTAGACTCAGATAGCATTTATGGCAACAATGTTGAATATACCACAAAAAATTGCCATAGGCCAACGTTTTCTGTTGCGGGAGACATCATAAGTGGCACTCAGTTCATCTGCGACTTCCACACCGGCTTTAGTTCCACCGTAATAACTAATCATTTCCGGTTTTTTTAATCTTCTGTCGGTTGGTCTAAGTTTTTATCATGGTATAAACGAGCACAACTTTACTTTTTTTAGGTACGACGGACACCAATGTAACGTCATTCTGGAGCCCAAATCGAGAACTAAATACTTCTGTTCCTTTTTTGAAAATCTCAGGCACACTTGCGTTTTTTTAAACGGATTGTGCCGACAGAAGTCAGTGAATGTTCCTTCAAGAGATGGATCATAAGGGGGTAACTAGTAAACCAATTATCGAACATCAAATTCCTATTTGTTTTCGCTAAATTGTTTACAATATCATATGCTTTATTACTAAGCTGGTAAGATCTTGGTGGTTGTTTCCCCGAGAATACTTCCAGTTAGAGGGTATAGAATGTCTTCGCATCTACGAGAGCATATATTTTTATGCCGTGGCTAGCTGGTTTGTTTGGCGTGTATATACAGAAAGGACATCTCCCTCGGAAAGATAACAGCATGTCATCAATAGTAAGGTTCTCAGACGGCATATAGTGTTGTTGAATATTTCAACAAAATTATCAAAAATGTCTCTTGTAGCAGCCAGATTATCAGTCTTTTTCCTTTCGTACGATGTGTTCTTATCATCGAATTTCAAACAATTCTGGAGAAACTAAAACCTCTGGTGTGTAGTCCGAAAGATTGCAACTCCAGTGCCATCTGTACATCACAAATCGTTCAAGTTTTGACTATTTGAGCGGTATAGGCCCATGCAAAAGTCCCATAAATGCCTTAAGATCCTCCAAAGTATCATCGTTCATGCGCTACTGCTCTTTCATTTTTCGACACTTTCCCCTGACATTCTTTATTTTATTATTTGTGTGTGTAAGTAGAGCATTCAATACACTGTTTGTTATAAAGAGTCTCCAACATTCAGTCTCTGTTTTGGTATCTTTTTCAGTACCTTTCACACCTGGAGAATTGATAATAATATCCTCTGAACGAATACGAACACTTTTCCTAGGACAATCCTTCATCCATTTTGTACCATCTTAGGACGTATATAAATTCTATGTACCTCACGTAATTGACTAGGAGCCGCTAACGCAGATTTTGTATCTTTCGAATCATACAAAACTCTTGCTCCAAATCACTTTCTTCACTTCCTTGAGAAACTTTCTCTCTTCATCGCTCTCGGAGTCACAGGAACTAGAATTTGAACAGTTTTCTAAAACTCCTTCTAGTGGTTCTTGTAGTCGATGTTCATTTTCTTCATAAGATATCTTGAGATATCAGCTGACAGCTCACAAATGTAACATAGACTACGAAGTCGGGTGTTGCATACCCCAGCCACCTTTGCACGCGTGTATCTCCCTATGGTGCTGGCGCCATCACTGCATCTAACCCTCCCCCCCCCCCCCCCTCCCTTACGTCCAGCTACTGTCACAGCAAGATTTGTGTTGCAACAATGACATTCAATAATCAGAGCTTCAAAACACCTCGGGTATGACATACCTGATCTCACTCACTCCGAGATAAGAACGTTAAGGACACCGAAAAATCATCCGAATATCCCACAGTGTGAATCACTTTTCATCGGTCATACACTCTAAGAACTAACTGGCAACTTCTGCATCTCAAACTATAACCATAAGTAAAATCCTGCCCATACTTCACGCCTCGACTGCCGCTGAACTTTGCAGCGATGTAGAAGCTGTGTGTGTTCACGAGAAACACAAAACAGATTCCAGTTTTTAGGTGTTGCTTTGATAAAGTTTACGATTTCTACTGCATCTTCAAGAGCTTTTTTGACAATCGCCCAAATCTTGAACTACAAGAGCCTCTCCGTGTGAGTTGCACTGTGTCTCCTGAACCAAGGAAGCATTTGACCTAACGTCGGCGATGAAGTTAGTATGAATGCCAGACATAGGAGGTGCCCCCAACAGTTGTCAGATCCACACTCTTTCGAATCTATTTTCTTTCATAAACTTGTCAACATATTTGAAAACCTCCTGGCCAGTTGCTTTCGGTGTAAAAATACGGCAAAACAGTTCTTCTTTAGTACTGCCATTCGACTCGTATCGACCAAGCCAATAAATTAGTCCGACCAACAACGTCTGTTCTCGCATCGTGGAGAAGCGAAAAGTATTCGTTTTGTATGAAAGCTGTAATGGCAGCTTATTTCAGGTTTTCCGACATTCCATCAATTCTCTTCAAATTTGTATTTGGTAACGGAAGTTCACTTATTCTTCGTGTAAATTTTCCATCAAACAAAGCATTACTTACTACCTTTAACGCAGCTGTACTAAAGTCTTATCCAACGGCGTGAGCTGACTTTTTTGCAATTAGAAACAGATCATAAGAAACAGTACGTTCCACTCTGGAGACTTGTACGTGGTGGATTTAATTAGAAAAATTTCTTTTGGTGTCTTGAAACAAATAAAGACCTTGCGAAACACAGGATGTTTAGTTAATTGATGCTTTTCAATTTGTGACACTTTGATATATCCGTTGGATAGCGTTTCGAACCATGTCACACACTGAGACATACACTATGTGATCAAAAGCATTCGGGCGCCCCAAAAAAGGTACGTGTTTCGTATTAGGTGCATTGTGCTGCCAGGTACTCCATATCAGGGACCTCAGTGTTCATTAGAGGTCTTGAGAGAGCAGAATGGTGCGCTCCGCGGAACTCACGGACTTCGAACGTGGTGAAGTGATTGCGTGTCGCTTGTGTCATACGTCTGAACGCGAGATTTCCACTCTCCTAAACATCCCTAGGTCCACTGTTCCCAATGTGATAGATAAGTGGAAACGTGAAGGGACGCGTACAGCACAAAAGTCTACAGGGCGACCTCGACTGTTGACTGACAGAGACCGTCGACAGTTGAAGAGGGTTGTAATGTGTAAGAGGCAGACACCTATCCAGACCATCGCACAGGAATTCCAAACTGCATCAGGATCCACTGCAAATACGATGAAAGTTAGACGGGAGGTGAGAAAACATGGATTTCATGGTCGAGCGGCTGCTCATAAGCCACACATTACGCCGGTAAATGCCAAACGACGCATCGCGTTGTCTAAGGAACGTTAACACTGGCCCATTGAAGAGTGTAAAAACGTTATGTGGAGTGAAGAATCACGGTGTACAATGTGGTGATCCGATGGCAGAGTGTGGGTATGGCGAATGTCTGGTGAACGGCCAGAGTGTGTAGTGCGAATAGTAAAATTCGGAGGCGGTAGTGCTACGGTGTGGTCGTGTTTTTCACGGAGGGGGCTTGCACCCCTTGTTGTTTTACGTGCCACTGTCACAGCACCCGCCTACATTGATGTTTTAAGCACCTTCTTTCTTTCCACGGTTGAAGAGCAATTCGGGGATGGCGATTGCATCTTTCAACACGATCGAGCACCTGTTTATAATGCACGGCCTGTGGTGGATTGGTTACACGCCAATAACATCCCTGTAATGGACTGGCTTGCACAGAGTCCTCATCTGAATCCTGTAGAACACCTTTGGGATGTTTTGGAACGCCGACTTGGAGCCAGGCCTCACCGACCGACATCGATACCTCTTCTCAGTGCAGTACTCCGTGAAGAATAGGCTGCCATTCCCCAAGAAACCTTCCAGCACCTGATTGAACGTATGCCTGCGAGAGTGGAAGCTGTCATCAAGGGTAACGGTGGGCCAACACCATACTGAACTCCAACATTATCGACAGAGGGCGCCACGAACTTGTAAGTCATTTTCAGGGAGATGTCCGGGTATTTTGATCACATAGTGTGCGTTCTACCTCGGCACAACAATACACAAATACGAGATTTGATAAATCGGAGTTGTATTTAGGAAAATATCTTTTAGTTTCTTTGCGATTTTGCTACTACTTAGACTGGACAGTGAGGATCTCACCGCTTACAGAATCTGTTGCGACAGTTGTTTTTCTTCGCAGCACTGCTTTGTCCTGTCAGTAAACGAGCGTCCATATTGACGTGAAGTACCAGTAACTAACAGCACATATAACCCTACGATACAACACACAATCACTGACTAATGGTGTATTTACACATTTAATTGACGCAGCAGCAGCGTGACTTGCACGTGATTCCGCAGACGTAGCTGGAGATATCATTCTTGTAGGGATTTAAATGGCAGCGTTAGCACTCGTGTGTGGCGTGACCGAGACAATGCAAACGTGCTCTCGCCGTCGTCGATCTACCTGTGACTCATTCTCTTCCGTTCCATATTAACGTATCCTCTCTTTAACGGGTTTCCTCATATTGTCACAAATTCTGTGCCATTGCTAGACGCATTCTGACACACTGGGAAACTATAACGTTAAATTCTAATTACACGACAACTTGCTTCAGTCGGTAAAGAGTTCTTCTGTCTCCATTGTTAGTAGACCTAGGCATTTTTAAGGAAATTAACAGAAAATAGTATTTGCAAATCACTAAAACCTCAGCCATTATAGTCATCAGTACTCTTTCCATGATGTCTCTGAAGTTTCCAAATCTCATTAAATCCGCGTCTGTAAACAGTACATGACGACGTTAATGCTTACTCTGCAGCAGTTTTGTACAAAACTGTCGAAGATAGTGAACGAGACACAAAGGTGTCGGATGTCGACCGTAAAGCGCATAAGTAATATACAGGGTGCTACAAAAAGGTACGGCCAAACTTTCAGGAAACATTCCTCACACACAAATAAAGAAAAGATGTTACGTGAACATGTGTCCGGAAACGCTTAATTTCCATGTTAGAGCTCATTTTAGTTTCGTCAGTATGTACTGTACTTCCTCGATTCACCGCCATGATTTCATACAGGATACTCTACCTCTGCTGCTAGAACATGTGCTTTTACAAGTACGACACAGCATGTGATTCATGCACGATGGAGCTCCTGCACATTTCAGTCGAAGTGTTTGTACGCTTCTCAACAACAGATTCGGTGACCGATGGATTGGTAGAGGCGGACCAATTCCATGGCCTCCACGCTCTCCTGACCTCAACCCTCCTGACTTTCATTTATGGGGGCATTTGAAAGCTCTTGTCTACGCAACCCCGGTACCAAATGTAGAGACTCTTCGTGCTCGTATTGTGGACGGCTGTGATACAATACACAATTCTCCAGGGCTGCATCAGAGCATCAGGGATTCCATGCGACGGAGGGTGGATGCATGTATCCTCGCCAACGGAGGACATTTTGAACATTTCCTGTAACAAAGTGTTGGAAGTCACGCTGGTACGTTCTGTTGCTGTGTGTTTCCATTCCATGATTAATGTGATTTGAAGAGAAGTTATAAAATGAGCTCTAACATGGAAAGTAAGCGTTTCCGGACACATGTCCACATAACATATTTTCTTTCTTTGTGTGTGAGGAATGTTTCCTGAAATTTTGTCCGTACCTTATTGTAACACCCTGTACACGTTGACTTTTGAAATTATACCTCTGAAAATTACAGGCGATGTTCAGTAATACTTTTCTCTCATTATTTTGCAACAAATGAGCTATAAAAAGTATTGTACAAGCGAAAATGCCAGTATCTATTTCAATATCGGGTCTAAAAGTATGCCCACATACAAATTCTATTAACAAACAAATATGAAGAAAATTCAGTAAATAGTAACTCAGCATTATCTCTACCGAAATTGTGCTTGATGATGTGGTGGCTAATGCCCTCAACTGGCATTCGAGAGACCCGGGTTTAGTTCTTGGGTCGGTCATACAGACATTGGTTTTCTGCTGTCAGCGGTTCAGATGCCGCTTCCCTGCCCTCCAATAGTAAGAAATTCGGGCGAAGCTCATTCTCTAACAATCTACAATAATCTGAGCTGCTTTTCTTCTTTATTGTCTGGATATTAAACGAGCTAACTCAAGTGTGTTCTTGTGAACTGTGTCCCAGAAACTACCAACTCAACGAATTACGAGCCGAATGTGAAATGTTGCCGGCCGGGGTTGCCGAGCGGTTCTAGGCGATACAGTCTGGAAGCGCGCGCGACCGCTACGGTCGCAGGTTCGAATCCTGCCTCGGGCATGGATGTGTGTGATGTCCTTAGGTTAGTTAGGTTTAAGTAGTTCTAAGTTCTACGGGACTGATGACCTCAGAAGTTAAGTCCCATAGTGCTCAGAGCCATTTGAACCAATTTTTGTGAAATGTTATGTGTTTACACTATGAGCCCTGCTGCGCCCTCTGTAGGGGTGTATGCTTTTAGCCGACTGATATGGCATTTAAACTCTTATTTGATTCTGTACTCGCTGACCATGATAACAGACGAATGAAACGCACAATGGCCCCATAATTTATTCCTTGTCTACGACTCTCGGCCAACGCTCACGGCCCAATGTGGGCAGCGGCTCTTGGGTTGGGAACCGCTGCTCTAGAATCTGGAGCAAATTTCTAGTGACAGGACCAGTTGAAGATCGTAACAGAAGTGACTGCACAAAAAAAATCGGTGTGCAGGACAGAAATCTACATGTAACTGCAAAAAAAAAAAAAAAAAAACAGCTGCAGGAGTGCAGGAGACAACACAGACAATACAAAATAGGCTCCACGAGCAGGGATTACGTGCCGGATCGCTTCTCAAGGCTCCTCCTCTAAATCTGATAAGGAGAGGGGCTCGGGTGGCAAGGGGATGAAACCAATGTTGGTGGATTTCTAGTAGGCGACATAGGGACAAAACACTTTTTGACGAGATACATGTTGGTCTGCACCATGACAACCCTGATATTTGTGTGCGGAACCAACGAGAGCAATTTTACACCCTAAATGTATCGTACACCGCCACTCTTATCGAGGCGGTTCACTCATATTTTGGGGTGGTGTCACTTATGGTCGGAGGAAACATCTTGTGTAATACTTGAGAGGATGACTGGTATTATGTATCGGGGTAACATCCTTGCACGCATTGTGGTTCCATTTGGTGAACATATTGGAGCGGGATTCACGCTGATGGACGTCAATGCAAGTTCCCTTCATCACAATCTTGTGAAAACTCTCCTAGTGGGGCATAGAATCAATCGGATGAAATGGCCTCCATGTTCTCCAGGTCTCAACTGCGTTTAGAATGCATGCACCATAGCAAATCGAGCTGTTTGCAGTCGTCCTGTCCCACCGGACCTTACAGCGTTACAGAGCATCACAGGGGCCGCTGTCGAAGAACGGAACAATATCCCACAGCCTTATCTGGACAGTTTGATGAGGGCTACTCCTAACGGCATTCGGAAGTGTCCCCAATTACGTGGAGAGCCAATTCGTTCATAAAAAATGTGTGTTATACAAGATGACAGTGAAAAGGAACTGTTGTGTTTGCATTGGGAAGATTTGTTCGTTTTTTGCTCTTATCAAGTGTAATTCAAAAAAATGGCTCTGAGCACTATGGGACTTAGCATCTATGGTCATTAGTCCCCTAGAACTTATAACTACTTAAACCTAACTAACCTAAGGACATCACACAACACCCAGCCATCACGAGGCAGAGAAACTCCCTGACCCCGGTGGGCAAATGTAACTAAGTTTATTTCTTTATATGTACATTCTTGTTACTGTGCACGGCAGAACAAAATCAGTATCGCTTCCTATTATGTCCAGTATTGACAGTATAGCAATATGCGACATTTATTGTAACTACTTTCTAATGATTAGTTAACATGAGTGTAGTTTGTCCTTACAGATTTTTTTTGCATCTTCAGGTGTACCATCCGTGTGAAAGGTGCTGGATGCATGGCAGATGTACCTAAAGGCAGTAAATTAAAAAAATCACGATAATTTTAAATGGAGTCCAACATTATTACAACAAAATTAATACTGAACAAAGCTACACTGCATTTACGCCGGATACTAGGACAGTGGGTAATAATAGCAATCGTTCACAGCAACATCCTGTGGACACAGAATCACGATTTGATCATCTACCGCCACGTACGACCTCCGAAACCTACAATACAGTCCACAGCAGAGGACACTTCGTACCAAGGCAAGTCATTCGTTTTTCTGCTCCTCTCGCAAATGAAGCGACAGGAAAATGACTGCCTGTATGCCATCAGCCGCAATATAAGTTACCATTTAAGTGAAGTGAATTCTGCGAAAAGGCAACACGAACACCACACTTTGCGGGATCCTCTTGATGGAGCTGAAGAACATGCAAAAAACACACACAGTCACTCCTTCCGCTGTGTGTTACATCACTCTGAGAACACAGCGGAGTGCCAGCTCGAGCGGAAATGTGAGACGCTAACATCCTTTTGTTCCACTCTAACGTCATGTCACAGTCGACGCACGTTACGCAATGCCTCTCATTTACATGTGAACAGTGAACGTCATGGAGCAGATAACCAAATTAATATTCAGTGTGGCGTAAGTATAGTATTTCTTCGTTGCCTGCAGTTGCAAATTCTGTTCTCTTTCGGTGAATTGTACTAAAACCATACATGTTACGACACCGATTTACAGTGAGAACTTGGCTAGCGTAAACTCAAATTCACTTGGCAAATCCACTATCCTCGTGTGTATTACGGTCGCAGTGACTTCTTCAGCTGACTGACTGTTGCTTTTCTTCCTCGTTCTTAAACATTTGTGAAAATGCTAAGTTGTGATTTACCTGTTACTGTGCTCTGTGTGCCAGAAAATGAAATTGCCAAGAGGAATGTTTATTTTTCGATTCTTAACACCACTGGCACACACAGCTAATCCACATAACCCATCAGCTCATGTATAAGTAACTGTATAATGCACCTAATGATGGGAGCATGCTGCCGAAATGCATTGTGCTAGTAAAATATTAGTAACAAGTAACTGAAGCAGTATAAATTATTCCACATAATACTCAACATACTGCTTTATAAGCTTCTTGTTTCGTAGATGAGTGAAATTTCTTTACGATTCTTCCAATGAATCTCAGCCTGCCGTATGCTTCCTGACAAAAGTTTTATGCGGTGATCATATAAGGAACAGTCAAATGGAAACGAGACAGATTGGTAAAAAGTGAGTAAGCTGTTTATTATTTCAAAACTAATCGCCGTAACTGTTAACACATTTATCCCTCTTGAGACAAGACGGTTAACGCCTTCAGGGAAAAACGTTCTTCAGGACTCCAAAAGTATGTAAATCACATGTGGAGAATTCGGCACAGTACAGAAGATGTGGAGCAGGCCTACGAGTTGGCGAAGTTTTTTGACTATGCAGCAGAAGTTTCGCTGGGAAGCCCTTGCACATCCTCCGTAGACCAGATCTTTCCTCATGCGATTTCCATATGTTTTAAGCCCCAAAGAACATTCTTGGACGTCTATTTGCTTCGGGCGAAGGGGTTCACACCTGGATGCAATCATGGTTCTGTAGGCAACCGCAAGCATTTTTCCACGAGGGCGTTGACTGTGTTGTCTCTAATTGGGATAAATCTATTAACGTTTGAGATAAAAAACAGTTTTCAGTAATTTTCGAGGACATTTCTCGTGGAGAAACAGCGGTCTGGATAAATGTACTTTAAAAATTGACACAGTTTCGACCGCAAAAACCTTTATTTCTATGGAAACTTGTTTCGGTCAGTTTTTGGCCATCCTCAGACCCTCATACCATGATCGGGTGTTGTAACTCAACGAACGTCAACACCCGGTCCGTTCACCGCCGCCGCCTACCATCATGGATGGTATGAGGGTCTGAGGATGGCCAAAAACTGACCGAAACAAGTTTCCATCGAAATAAAGGATTTTGCGGTAGAAACTGTTTGTGTCCATTTTTAAAATAAACAGTTTGGTCACTTTTTCCTACCTGTCCCGTTTTCATATGATTGCCCCTTATACTTAGTGTCACTTGGGATGGTTACTTCCAGAGACTTTGCAGTTGTTACTATCTTCCATAAATTTTACCACCAGTGGTGAAATCGAATACTGATGAGTCTTAAGAGAAATGCTTTTCATGCATCATTTCTTATATTTAAGAGCAATACATTACATTTATTTACGTTGAGGTTCAGCTGCCAGGTCTTGCAGCAAGCGTAGATGCACACATTTCTACCTGCATTTCGGTGTAGATTCTGCCGTTGAGACTTCGCTGTACACAACAGACATCCATGGTTTGCTTTAACAATCTACGTATGTTATTCGCCAGGTAATTTATATATCTAATGTGAACAGTAAAGGATCTATAGATCTTGCTTGGGTGTCTTCTCAAGTTATTTCAGCTTTGGAGTTATCGCTCGGTGGACCGTGGAACAAGCAGGTCACAAAATTGTTACAGTAAGCTGGTGCATTGTTCACTAAACAAGGTGCAATCGAAAGCTTTCTGGAAATCAGAGACAACAGTATCTACCTAAGTGTCGTTATCTATGGAACTGTCTCGGAAGGAGCCTAATTTCAAAATATCCATGTTTGTGAAATGTGTGTTGATTTAGACGCACTGTCATATAATAGCGTGATTAACTTCTATAAAATCTGTGTAAAATATTTTGGATATGTAACATGTAATTTAATGAAAAGTGAAACTGTTGTTTCGAAGGGCCACACAACGTTTACAGCGCTAACGGCCAAAACAAAATAATTTCGCGGTGCAATGCAATTATATAAAACTGCTGCGGATAGTAACGAGAATCGAATCGCTGCAAGGCTTTGTCACCTACATACTCTGATGCGTCAACATTCTACTGCTGCAGTGTCTCTTTCCCAGTATTTATCGTGGAGTAGGATAGATGGGGATGGAAGTAAACATGGGACAAGATTATGCATCAAGTTTTCAGGTCCCTGAAGCAGAAGTTTACCATTCTCGCACCAGACAGCACATACGTCATCACTCCTCAGTTTTATTCTGGAACTTAGTGGCAGAGGGACGCTTACAGCTGGAGAAAACGAGATAAGTTATGTTTGTACGTTTTTGATGTAAAATTATACAGTTTTTATTGAGTGTTAGGTAAGTATATTTAAAACTTAGGTAAACTAAAAATTTTTGGTAACATTTTTGGAAAAAATCTGCGATCTTGTAATCCGTATAAAATTAGCGAAAAACCTGTCTTGATCGTGATGGTTACTTTACTAAAGTGACCGGTTTCGGCCTAGGCTTAGGTCATCTTCCGACAGCATCATCTGAAATTTACGATGTGCCTTTGATGGCTCCCTCTAGTACCATTCAAGTGTTTTTTTCCGACGTTTAATACGTTATCTGTCAAGATATCCCTTCATATAGTGGGTGTTTTCCGCATATACTTTCCTCGCCGATGTTACGGAGGTCCTCCTCATCTTATCTGTCCATTTAATTGTCCAGAAACTTTCTGTAATAGCAAATGCTCCAATTCTCCTCTTTTCCATTCTTCCCATAATGCATAGTTCACTTCCAATCAGCCTTATGCCCCAGTATCAGAAAAATCTTTCACATTTTAAGGTCTACCTTCGATAGTTGTGGACTTCTTTTTTAGAGCAATCCTCTCTTTGCTTGTAACAGTCGGCTTGTTATGTCATACCCTATTCGTCCGTCATGAGTTATTTTCACATCTACATTAGCATTTTGCAAGCCGCCTGTCGGTGTGTGGAGGAGGGTACTTGTGGTACGACTATTTGATTTCCCTCCCCTGTTTCAGTCGCGAATGGCACTTCGGAGGAATGATTGTTGGTAATCCTCTGTAGTAGCTCTAATTTCTCGAATTTCTCGTCGTGGTGATTCTGCGAGACATATGTGAAAGTAAGTAATATGTTGACCGACTCTCACCGGAAGGTACTCTCCAGAAATTTCAGTAGTAAAACCCTCCCTGATGCACAACGCCTCTCTTGTAACGTCTGGTAGTGGAGTTTCCTGAGCATGTGAGCATGTCTGTAACGCTTTCGTACAGACTAAACGATTCCGCGACGAAACACTCAACACTTTGTTGGATATTTTCTCTCTCTCTCTCTCTCTCTCTTTCCCTTTCTCTGTTTCCCTCTCTTCTATGAGTCCTTCATGTTAAGCATCCCAGATTGATGAACGATATTAAAAATCGGTCGAACAAGCGCCGTGTAAGCCACTTCTTTATATAGTGAATTACATTTCCTTAAGATTATTCTAATGAATCTCAGCTGCCATCTGCTTTTACCACTATTGGTGGTTTTGTGTGGTCATTCCACACCTAGATATTTTATGGTGGTTACTGTTTCCATCAATTTTTCATCAATAGTGTATTCGTACGACAGTGGATTTCTTTTCCTATATATGCGCAACACGTTACATTTCCTTACGTCCAAGGTCAACTGCCTGATCCAGCACCATTCATCAGTTCTCAATAGATGCTTCTGCAAATCTTTACTGTCTTCTTGTACAAGTGGATTAGCTGCGAATAGCCTTAAAGAATTTCCGACGCATTCTCCTAGGTCATTTACATACTTTGTAAACAGTAACGTTCCTATCCTAGTTTCTTGGGATGCTCTAGAAATTACCTCGACGTCTGTCGAATTTGTTCCTCTAAGAGCGACATGTTGAGTTCTGTCTGCAAAGGAAATCAAATACAGTCGCAAGTTTGGTCCGATACTCGATAAGCTCTTTTTTCATTAAACAACACTGCGGGAAAGTGTCAGATGTCTACATAAAGTCGAGAAATAAGGCAAGAACTTGAGCGCTGATTATACAGCGCTGTGAGCCGGCCGCGGTGACCGAGCGGGCCTAGGCGTTTCAGTCCGGAACAGCGTGACTGCTACGGTCACAGGTTCGAATCCTGCCTCGGCCATGGATGTGTGTGATGTCCTTAGGTTAGTTAGGTTTAAGTAGTTCTAAGTTCTAGGGGACTGATGACCTCATGTTAAGTCCCATAGTGCTCAGAGCCATTTGAACTATACAGCGCTGTGGATTTCATGGAGGAACAGAGCGAGCTGCGTTTCGCAATGTTTCTATTTGCAGAATGAATGTTGAATTTAATTCTCCAATTCTCATAGTACATGGGCAAAAAACGTATTCCATAATTCTGTAACAGATGTCAATGATATAGGCCTACAATTACGTGTACCTGTCTAAAAAGGTTCAAATGTCTCTGAGCACTACGGGAGTTAACATCTGAGGTCATCAGTCCCCTAGAACTTAGAACTACTTAATCCTAACTGACCTAAGGACGACACACACATCCAAGCACGAGGCAGGATTCGAACCTGCGACCGTAGCGATCGCGCGATTCCAGACTGAAGCGCCTAGAGTCGTTCGGACACCTCGGCCGGCCGTGTACCTGTCTTACAATCCTTCTTCCTCTTTGCTCCTAAGGTAGCAGAATTTCTTCAGTTGACCTACAACAGTCTCATTTCTGCTAGTCCTTATGACTGTAATCTTTCTGTGATTTACTCACAACTCGTTTCCTGTGCGCTTTTCCGTCCCATTCAACAAGTTCTGAAATTCTTCGCCTTTACTCACAACTCGTGGGCATTTCCGTCCCATTCAACAAGTTATGAAATTCTTCGCCTTCACAGAAGACAGCAGTATCATCAGATGTCCTTTCACGGCATATCTTTCCTCTGCTTCTTAACATTGTTTTCATTCCTTCTATTGCTTTCCGATTTAAGCCATCTTAATCCGAACATCTGCCTCTTGGTATTCCACCCGTATACTGAGGTGACAAAATCTTGGGATACCTCCTAATATAGCGTCGGAATTACTTTTGTTGGGTGTGATGCAGCAAGGTGACGTGGTATGGACTGAACAGTCGTTAGGAGTTCCCTGCAGAAATATGGAGCCATAATGCCTCTGTAGGCGTCCATAGCTGCTAATGTGTTGCGAGTGCAGAACGTTGTGCCTGAGCTGATCTCTCCACTATGCCTCATTAATATTCGAAGGGATTCATGTTGGGCGGCGGTCTGGGTGGCCAAATCATTCGCACGAATTGTTCAGAATGTTCTTCAAACCAATAGCGAACAATTGTTGCCCAGTGACATGGCCCACTGGGAACATTAATCAATGAATGGCTGCAAATGGTCTGCGCGTAGCCAAACATAGCTACACTCCTGGAAATTGAAATAAGAACACCGTGAATTCATTGTCCCAGGAAGGGGAAACTTTATTGACACATTCCTGGGGTCAGATACATCACATGATCACACTAACAGAACCACAGGCACATAGACACAGGCAACAGAGCATGTACAATGTCGGCACTAGTACAGTGTATATCCACCTTTCGCAGCAATGCAGGCTGCTATTCTCCCATGGAGACGATCGTAGAGATGCTGCATGTAGTCCTCTGGAATGGCTTGCCATGCCATTTCCACATGGCGCCTCAGTTGGACCAGCGTTCGTGCTGGACGTGCAGACCGCGTGAGACGACGCTTCATCCAGTCCCAAACATGCTCAATGGGGGACAGATCCGGAGATCTTGCTGGCCAGGGTAGTTGACTTACACCTTCTAGAGCACGTTGGGTGGCTCGGGATACATGCGGACGTGCATTGTCTTGTTGGAACAACAAGTACCCTTGACGGTCTAGGAATGGTAGAACGATGGGTTCGATGACGGTTTGGATGTACCGTGCACTATTCAGTGTCCCCTCGACGATCACCAGAGGTGTACGGCCAGTGTAGGAGATCGCTCCCCACACCATGATGCCGGGTGTTGGCCCTGTGTGCCTCGGTCGTATGCAGTCCTGATTGTGGCGCTCACCTGCACGGCGCCAAACACGCATACGAGCATCATTGGCACCAAGGCAGAAGCGACTCTCATAGCTGAAGACGACACGTCTCCATTCGTCCCTCCATTCACGCCTGTCGCGACACCACTGGAGGCGGGCTGCACGATGTTGGGGCGTGAGCGGAAGACGGCCTAACGTTGTGCGGGACCGTAGCCCAACTTCATGAAGATGGTTGCGAATGGTCCTCGCCGATACCCTAGGAGCAACAGTGTCTCTAATTTGCTGGGAAGTGGCGGTGCGGTCCCCTACGGCACTGCGTAGGATCCTACGGTCTTGGCGTGCATCGTGCGTCGCTGCGGCCCGGTCCCAGGTCGACGGGCACGTGCACCTTCCGCCGACCACTGGCGACAACATCGATGCACTGTGGAGACCTCACGCCCCACGTGTTGAGCAATTCGGCGGTACGTCCACCCGGCCTCCCGCATTCCCACTATACGGCCTCGCTCAAAGTCCGTCAACTGCACATACGGTTCACGTCCACGCTGTCGCCGCATGCTACCAGTGTTAAAGACTGCGATGGAGCTCCGTATGCCACGGCAAACTGGCTGACACTGACGGCGGCGGTGCACAAATGCTGCGCAGCTAGCGCCATTCGACGGCCAACACCGCGGTTCCTGCTGTGTCCGCTGTGCCGTGCGTGTGATCATTGCTTGTACAGCCCTCTCGCAGTGTCCGGGACAAGTATGGTGGGTCTGACTCACCGGTGTCAATGTGTTCTTTTTTCCATTTCCAGGAGTGTATTTTCAATCAATGTTCGGTTCAGCTGGACCAGAGGACCCAGTCCATTTCAAGATACACAGCCCACACCATTACGGAGCCACTATTACCTTACATAGTGCCTTGTTGATCACCTGGGTCCGAGGCTTCGTGTGGTCTGTTCCACATCCATACGCTACCATCAGCTCTAACCAAATGAAGTCGGGACTCGTCTAACCAAGTCACGGTTTTTCCGTCGTCTAGGATCCAACCGATATCGTCCCGAGCCCAAGAGAGGCGCTGCAGACGATGACGTGCTTTTAGCAAAGACACTCTTGTCGGTTGTCTGATGCCATACTCCATTCACGTGAAATTCCGCTGCACTGTCCTAACGGATACGTTTGTCGGACGTCAAATTAATTTTTGCTGTTATTTCACGCAGTGTTGGTTCTGTATTAGGACAGACAACTCTCCGCAAACGCCGCTTCTCTCGGTCGTCAAGTGAAGCCCGTTGGCCACTGTGTTTTCCTTGGTGATAGGTAATGTCTGAAATCTAATAATTTCGGCACGCTCTTGAAACGGTGTATCTCGGGATATTGTATTCCCAAATGATTTCCGAAATGGAATGTCCCATGCGTCTAGCTTTAAATAACATTCCGCGCTCAAAGTCTGAGCGGCCATAATCAAGTGTGGCAAAAATTCACATAAATCATCTGAGAACAAATGACAACTGCTCCAATGCACTGCCCTTCCAAACCTCGAATACACGATACTACCGCTATCTGTATTCGTGCGTATCGCTGTACCATGACTTTTGTGACCTCAATGTATTGCTTCCTCTTCGTTCCAGTGCACACTGTATATTACACATTATTCTCTGTAGAGTACACCTGTATCTGCTGGCGTGAAACATCACTGTTTTACTCAGTTGAACGCTTTTCCTAAGACGAGAGTCCTGTGAAAGTTCCTTGCTTTTTCTTTAGTGTGATCTGTCTTATCTCTTTACTCTTCATAAAACCAAATTGTTCGTCATCTAACAGATCTTCAAATCTCTTTTCCGTTCTTGTGTGCTTTATACTGGTCAGTAACTGGGATATATGATCAAGCCGATTGTGCGATAGTTCTCTCGTTTATTTGTCCTTGGTGTATTCGGGATTATGTAGATAATCTTCCTCCTTGTCTCTAGTCTCATAGATTCTACACAGGAAATTGTAGGCCTCCCTTATACACACAATGATTTAAAAATTCTTTTGGGTTTATTTTTGATCATATTCTTCCGAACATCTTTAAAACTTTACCACTGTTACACCGCAGCTATTTGTACACGTCGACAGACTCCAATTGTAACTCATTGATATTGTGATCATACAATATCAGTTTTCTGCATTTCCTAAAGTGCACAACTTTACATTTCTGCACGTATATATGTTAAACGAAATCGAATCTATTCACATAATCGTAAACCACTTTGAAGTGCAATGCGGACGGTACGAACTGTCCAATAAATATTCTATGGGATTCAGGCGACCTGGATGGTCAAATCATTTGCTCGAATTGCCCAGAATGTTCTTAAAACCAATCGCTAACAAAAGTGGGCTGGTGACATGGTGGATTGTCATCCATACAAATTCCATCGTTGTTCGGGAATAAGAAGTCCATGAATGGCTAAAAATAGTCTCCAAGTACCCAAAAATTCCATTCTGGTCAGATAGAGCAGAGAACACAGTCCATTGCATGTCAACATACCCGACATTATTATGGAGCCCCCGCCCAGCTTCCACAGTGCCTTGTTGACGACCTGGGTCCATGACTTCATCGTGTCTGCTCCACACTCGAACCCTGCCATCGGCTCTTACCAACTGAAATCGGGAGTCATCTGACCAGGCCATCCAAGTGATATTGTCATGAACCCACGGGAGGCGCTGCGGACGATGTCGTACTGTCAAGCAAAGGCACCCGCGTCGATCGTCTGTTGCCATAGCCCATTAACGTCAAATGTCATCGCACTGTCTTAACGGATATGTACGTTGTACGTTCCACATTGATTACTGCGGTTAATTCACTCAATGTTGCTTGTCTATTAGCACTGACAACTCTACGCAAACACCACTGTTCTCGATCGTTAAGTAAAGGGTGTTGGTTACTGCGTTGTTCGTTGTGAAAGGTAATGCCCGAACTTTGGGCGGCTATAGAGGCAGAATGGCTAGATATTTGTGCAGTCCATGCCACTTAGATTTGCTACACTACGCCCGACAGTGGAGGTCCGACATGGTATCAGGAGATATCCCTCGACTTTTGTCAGCTCATTGTGTGTTACCTACTACCCTGGACTCCGTTACCCATCTGTCTAGCCAATGTTAGTAATAAATGTTATTTTAGTACGATCCCTTGCAACGTCACGACAATATACTTTGGAACTGCATATCGATAATACCCTAAATTCTTTAGACAGGACTGTTGTACGCTGTTCCATGTGTACTTGTGTACTCCTTGTGACTACACTGCAGACAAATGATTACGCTTTGTTTCTGGAATTTAATGGTAAGCTTTTCCTTCTCATTATTGGTAGTTATTCTTGGTTATTTATATTGGTTGTAATTACTGTTGCCTTCGTTGCTGCGACGGTTGATGGCGGTACCATGTATAATATGCAATGCACTTGAATTTCGATGAATACTTAATAGGAAAAAAACGTATCTGTTCATAAACAATTTCACTAAGTATTTGTTAAAAAGATAGATCCAGACAGGTTGTAGAGACTTCCTTTTCAGTATGTTGCTTCTTATGTTGCAACAGAACTTGTAAATCAATTAAAGCTTCGAACTTATCATTAGTGTTAACTGAAATATTGATTCAAACAAATATTCTTGTAGTAAATATGCCTTTCTTGGTCTACAAGATAAATTGTAAAAAGAGGTTCGTAAAGAAAATTAATTTATCTTCAGATAAGTTATTACTGTCACTGTTGTGTACACTTTCTACATGATTATTCCGCTTTATTACCTGTTTAATTTTTACCTCATTCTGAAGCTATTACATCAGTATTCTAACGTACCTGACAAAAACCGAGGAACAGATCCCATATTTTCAAATCTAAATTTACGCGCGGTCTTTTAGCACACTCTGATTTTTCCACACAAGAGTCACAGTAATTTAAAGTCGTTCCTTAATGTGTCATTAGCTTGTACGCCTTATGCCAGTTTTTGTGCTGCTTTACTTGGATACATTTTTCTAATTATTCATTTTATTATCGGTTTTGTGACTGTGAGGAGACACAGAATAATTGGGAGACGTGGCGAAAGAAATGTTCTGCACAGGATGCCGGGTGCCTTCGGCACATCATCGACGTAGACATTGTCCGTGGTGATGACCGCGTGCCCCATCGATATCACCGTCAGTCAAAGAGCAGCAGCATACTACCTGAAGAAAGGTAAACTCGACAAGGTATCTGAAATTATAGAAGACATGACAGAAAGGTGTTAATAAAACCGTTGCCGAAACGATACATGGCAGGGAGAACGGTATTCGATAGAAATGGGGTGTCGCGTCAACGCTTTCTTCCCAGGCATCAAGGGACGAATGAGGCATTATATATCGATGCCGTGCGGGTCATGGCCCATTTTCTCACGTGTCACAGTCCATACGAAGAATACCTCCATCGGTTTGATCTCAGCCGACCACCCATACGTACTTACGGAGAACTGGGAACTCCTGAACATGTCACTTTACACTATGACATACTCACACACATATGATCCAGAATTTAGTGTTACAATGCAGAACAAATTCTACGCCAGACGGACGGGTGACTCGTACTGAATGTCAGTACCGATAAATTGTCACGTACCTTACAACAGTCACATACACGAATAAGGGCAGGCACATGTGACGGCACGTCACATAAATATTGACATTTTAATGTAAACCGCAGTTAACGTACTTTATGAATATAATTAGTGTAAAAGATACACTTAATGTTCTTGAAACAACTGATATGCAGCGATAATTTAAAATTAGCTTCTTTATTTAAAACATGTCTATGAAAATAAAAAAGGATCGAAAAGAGACGCGATTGTACGACCGAGGAGGAAGGACGTACTTTATGGTACACACACTGTCTTGTTTCGCGATACGGAAGGCAGCCATTCAGCGGCAACACATATTTTATGTAAGTTATTCTGTATTCTGTTAAAATAAACTAATTAATGTTACTGTAAAATGAATTTTCTTGTAGTAGTTGTCACCTCAAATGCTCACAGTGGCTAATTACTTTTAATAAGCATTTTTTCAGTAATTTGCGTTGCGGGAAGCTCATCTTCCGATGCAGCCTCTGGTCGGCCATTACGCGCCGAGTATTAATTTATTTTTCAGTGTTGACAGTAGCTGTAGAAGCGAGAGATTTCATTGTAAGAACCTTTTTAAATTGCAACAGATCATTAATTTACGTTAAAGTTCATTTTTTAAATTATACAAATTCCATGAGTTCAGTAAGTTTTATCTTGGCCGCTCCATGGCAGCAGTCGAAATTCTCTCGAGCCTTGCTTTTTAATCAATAAATAAAAATTAACAAAATTACATTCAATTCAGTTAACAGCAACTATATTTTAGTCATCATGTTCAAAGTCTAAAGTTGGTACCTGCATAACAGCGTTTCATATTTACTTATGCACGTAGGCGCCCAACAACGTTAGGGCCCGAAATTTTATGTACCAATATTAAGTACACAGAAATTGTCTGAGATGTGGTTGTCCGTCTAGAAAACTATATTTAAAAAAATTATTATGTATGTAATTATATGTATGTGAAATTAATGCCATTTACGAAATCTATTTCCATGTACCACAAAATACAAAACTTGTGCGAGATTCAACCAGTGAAAATATAGGGACATGAAGTTGACTATATGCGTACCATTGTCTCGACTGAGATAAAGACCACACCAAGCAATAATAACTAATAAAGGTAAGGGTGTATATGCATGCGCTTCTAAGCTGGAAACTAAAGGAAGAAAGGATCCGGGGGCCATGCACTGTGTTTATCTTCTTGAGTTAAAATTTGTCAGAAGTGTTTATTCAATTTGTTTTAACGTCAGCGGATAGTGAAATAGTTACATTTACTACTGTTGTTGTTGTTGTTGTGGTCTTCAGTCCTGAGACTGGTTTCATGTAGCTCTCCATGCTACCCTATCCTGTGCAAGCTTCTTCATCTCCCAGTACTTACTGCAACCTACATCCTTCTGAATCTGCTTAGTGTATTCATCTCTTGGTCTCCCTCTACGATTTTTACCCTCCACGCTGCCCTCCAATGCTAAATTCGTGATCCCTTGACGCCTCACAACATGACCTACTAACCGGTCCCTTCTTTTTGCCACATACTCCTCTTCTCCCCAATTCTGTTCTATACTTCATCATTAGTTATGTGATCTATCCATCTAATCTTCAGCATTCTTCTGTAGCACCACATTTCGAAAGCTTCTATTCTCTTCTTGTCCAAACTATTTATCGTCGATGTTTCACTTTCATACATGTGTACACTCCATACAAATACTTTCAGAAACGACTTCATCTACTACTACTGAACAGAAATCAGTGTTAGAATTGTGAGACAGTGATTAGTGTTCTGCATTTGAGGTCACACAATCAGCTGTGTGAATCAAATAAATGCTAGTGCAGTTGCAGAAGTAAAATTTTTCACAGTGCAACGGAAATATTACGAGTTGAAAAGTGTAACTGTGCAGTAGTAATATTAGTAGGTACCTTCTTTGCTTTACTTGATTTCAGTGTTTTGTATGTGTTTTGTGTAGTTAGTATATTTTGTGTGTGTGTCATTTTTGGGGGAAAATAGATTTTGTGTGTACTCGTGTCTTACCAGTCAGGATTAATACTAGTCGAAATGGTGAAGACACGCAAGAACAAACAGCTAGAGGGGGAAGATCTGTCAGGCTATGACATAAACGAAAATATATAAGAGTTTTTCAGTGAGGAACCCTCCCACAATCACAGGTTCTCAACTTCAAAACCGGAAGGTGAACAACCTCAAGCGAACAAAATATTAGGCACTGATCAGGAACAAACTCAACTGAGCAAAGAAATCCACTCGATTACTGGCACATGGAAGAAGGATGCTACTGCATCGACAGCAAGTTTTGTACAAGTACCTGTACCAACGACCGATTTTCTAACAATGCTGATGGCACAATTAGACACGAGAGACAAGCAACGGGAGCAGGCTTTAATTACCCAAGTTAAGGACATTTTAGAGGAAGAACGTCTCGAACGCGAGGAAAAGGAAAGACAGGAACGCCTTGAACGCGAACGCAAGGAACAGTAACGTGACGCTGAGTTCCTGGCAAAAATGAATGAAATGTTTGAACAACGTGACAGGGCGCTGGTGTCATGTTTGTCGCAGGACATCGATGTAGTAAAACAGCAAGTGTCTGAGTTGGTAGACCAGAACCAAGACATTCCATAAAGGGTCACACAATTAGACGAACGCGTAGATCAATTAGACAAGGTGCATAGCGTCTTAGTAAATCAAGTGAGAGATATTGTTAAAACAGTTGACGAAATTTCCAGTTCGATTAGAGCGGGTCATCCACTCCCGTGCCATACAATAGCATTACACACTACGGAAATGTGGCGATAAATGTATGTCAAGTGGAAAAAGCTCACTGAGAGAAAGTGCAACAAATCGCCAGTCAATTGTTCAGGCGTTGTCGCCGCGAACGGAGAGGTAGTGCTACCAACTGTAGAGCAATAAAGCACAGAGGAATCACTATTAAAACGCAGGCAGTTCCAGACGTTTAATGATGAGAAAAAGAATGTCCATCCGGTAATCTTTATAAAAAGTTTCAGGAAGGCATCATGGACTGAGCATCAAAAGGTTCAGTTTTTGATCTATTTCATCACAGGCAAGTGATGGCACTGTGGGCGATGGGAATTTGAAAGTAAATTTCTTGCCAGATGCAAGGTGCAGCTAATAATCAGGTGCAGGCAGAGATTGCCCTGGAAAACGAAGCCATACTGAGTTCATTCCTGGTGGTCAAAAATCTCACACTACCTAGCATCATGGGCCTTGACGCGCTTAGGAAATTGAGGGCAAAACTTGACCTCTCCCGAGCCAAATGCACCTTAACCTATCTAAACCGACAAATTGATCTAGCATTAATCAGGTATGTTCAAGAGCGTCTCCGCAAACAGGTTTATAACCCGGAACCATTCAATCCCCGTTCAGGTAACTTGAGAAAATATTTTGAAAGATACCTGAACAAAACGAGATACTGGGACGAACCCATGCCTGCCAGGGACGTTCTAAGAATTTTGAAGGGTTAACTACCTATAACGATAAGAGAGAAGCTCGTACACGTTCCTGACACGGACTTGTTTATGGCAACCATATACTCCCTCGATTTAATACGCGAGGATGCCAGGCAGGGACATCAGGGGAGTACAAACAACGGACAAGCGAACGGTAAAGGAAAAAACCAATCCAATAACAGCCCTCGTAAGCATGGGTATTCAAAGAGTGACGAGTATTCGCAATGGGAAAACTTCTCTAAAAAGGAAACACTATGAATAGTGTGCCCACTGTGGATGGTCACTGGCACAGCACTGGATATAATACGTACCAGCATGGCCAGTCAAACCCGTCTTCACCAAAAAGAGGTGGAGAAAACTACAATGGAAAGAGACGAGGTGAAGGGGAAGGAAACTAACAATGAGCAGTGGAAACGGAGCAGGGCCAGCAACCTGGCAGGCACATCAAAACATGCCGCCAGGTCATGTGCCTGTTAATCACATCAGTGTCATCCCGATGCCACCGCCTCCATCTCAGCCTCCGAACAATCAGTCACACTGGTATGCACCGCAATGCACGTCACCAATTGTGTCTGATAATGTTCGAATAACCGATGTGTCTGGTCACGTGTCAGCAGGGTGCGACAGGCCGCCAAACTCTGGCCGACCTCTGTAGGCCATTCCCGGACGGTCGGCAAGATGGAAGAGGGGGGCAGACAGAATGTGGGGGTGAATTTGCTCCGCTGCAATGACAGATGCGAGATGAAAGATGAACTGACAGTTGATCCGGACCATCAAGAAATAGAACATGTGCAGGCTGCCTTTGTGGCAAAGATAAATGGGGTCGAAGTAATAATAATATTGGATACAGGGGCGAATGCTTCTTGTATTGATGACCAGTTATTCAAGTGCGTGGATCGTGTGAAAAAGTTACCGAGCCTGGCAGTAGAAAATTGTAGGATAGTAGGTGCCCTACGGGGCAGGATGCAGCTAATAATCTGGTGCAGGCAGAGACTGCCCTGGAAAACGAAGCCATATTGAGTTCATTCCTGGTGGTCAAAAATTTCACAGTACCTTGCATTCTGGGCCTTGGCGTGCTTAGGGAATTGAAGGCAAAACTTGACCTCTCCCGAGCCAGATGCACCTTAACCTATCTCACCCGACAAATTGATTTGGCATTAATGAGGACTCCGGACGCGTATGTGAGCTACTGCCGGAACGTCCGGATAACTTCACAGGATCCTGACACCTTGAATCATAACAAATGTGTTGTAAATCAAGATAGCAGCGAACCGGAACCCGGTTAGAAACGGGAAAATGCTATTATTAAGCAACATATTGCATCAAAAGTAGCCGAATCTTCGTGCCTGAGCCTGTCACAGCAATCTGATTTGTGATTTGAACCAAGTGCTGAACCAATTTGTACAAGTGTTTTCAGAAAAACCGGGGATACTAAAAGAGTATGAGTTCGACATGCAAGTAAAACCTCATCAAACTTTCTGCCGTGCCTCCTATTCAATACCGTGGTCGAAAAGACAAACCGTGGGAAGAGAGATTCAGAGAATGCTCCGGTGGCAAACAGTAAAACCGTTTATATCCAGGGATACTTAAGGGTATAAGTTTAAAATGTGTAGTGTGTGAAGGTAGATGTAAGTTGTATGCCTAGTTAGTAAGATTTATTTCACGTTTATTTGATTTTATAGTTGTGCTTATTAGATGTGGTGTAGTTGCTAAGTGTGTGTACGAGTGAATTGTGACAGAAGGAGAATACTGCACTTAAACAAGTGCCGTGACAGAAAAGAGATTAGTAAATGAATATGCGTAAGGACGCTCTGCACAGGATAAACCTTGAAAAGGGAAGATGCATTGGGCATGGTCGTCGGGCGCGCACATTAACAGCGAATCGCTGTACAAACGCTAGAATTCGCGTAATAAAAAAATTTCAAACAGAATAATATCTGTTAACTTCCACACTGATTCCACCTTGAAGGCGCTTGCAGGTACATCCTCGCGCAAGGAAGGTAGCTACAAACGCAACAATGACAAAAGTTTCGGAATCAGTGTTGAATGAATAAATACACTCCTGGAAATGGAAAAAAGAACACATTGACACCGGTGTGTCAGACCCACCATACTTGCTCCGGACACTGCGAGAGGGCTGTACAAGCAATGATCACACGCACGGCACAGCGGACACACCAGGAACCGCGGTGTTGGCCGTCGAATGGCGCTAGCTGCGCAGCATTTGTGCACCGCCGCCGTCAGTGTCAGCCAGTTTGCCGTGGCATACGGAGCTCCATCGCAGTTTTTAACACTGGTAGCATGCCGCGACAGCGTGGACGTGAACCGTATGTGCAGTTGACGGACTTTGAGCGAGGGCGTATAGTGGGCATGCGGGAGGCCGGGTGGACGTACCGCCGAATTGCTCAACACGTAGGGCGTGAGGTCTCCACAGTACACCGATGTTGTCGCCAGTGGTCGGTGGAAGGTGCACGTGCCCGTCGACCTGGGACCGGACCGCAGCGACGCACGGATGCACGCCAAGACCGTAGGATCCTACGCAGTGCCGTAGGGGACCGTACCGCCACTATCCAGCAAATTAGGGACACTGTTGCTCCTGGGGTATCGGCGAGGACCATTCGCAACCGTGTCCATCAAGCTGGGCTACGGTCCGACACACCGTTAGGCCGTCTTCCACTCACGCCCCAACATCGTGCAGCCCGCCTCCAGTGGTGTCGCGACAGGCGTGAATGGAGGGACGAATGGAGACGTGTCGTCTTCAGCGATGAGAGTCACTTCTGCGTTGGTGCCAATGTTGGTCGTATGCGTGTTTGGCGCCGTGCAGGTGAGCGCCACAATCAGGACTGCATACGACCGAGGCACACAGGGCCAACACCTGGCATCATGGTGTGGGGAGCGATCTCCTACACTGGCCGTACACCTCAGGTGATCGTCGAGGGGACACTGAATATTGCACGGTACATCCAAACCGTCATCGAACCCATCGTTCTACCATTCCTAGACCGGCAAGGGAACTTGCTGTTCCAACAGGACAATGCACGTCCGCATGTATCCCGTGCCACCCAACGTGCTCTAGAAGGTGTAAGTCAACTACCCTGGCCAGCAAGATCTCCGGATCCGTCCCCCATTGAGCATGTTTGGGACTGGATGAAGCGTCGTCTCACGCCGTCTGCACGTCCAGCACGAACGCTGGTCCAACTGAGGCGCCAGGTGGAAATGACATGGCAAGCCGTTCCACAGGACTACATCCAGCATCTCTACGACCGTCTCCATGGGAGAATAGCAGCCTGCATTACTGCGAAAGGTGGATATACACTGTACTAGTGCCGACATTGTGCATGCTCTGTTGCCTGTGTCTATGTGCCTGTGGTTCTGTCAGTGTGATCATGTGACGTATCTGACCCCAGGAATGTGTCAATAAAGTTTCCCCTTCCTGGGACAATGAATTCACGGTGTTCTTATTTCAATTTCCGTGTGTATAAATAATATTAACATGTAAAATTGAAAACATATTTATTATGTAATTCTAGTAAAATGCAATGAACCATGTTCCAATTTAAAAGTGACTATCTGAACGCTCAAATAGTGAAAAGACGAATGAACTGAACTATTAATTGGAACGACATGACATAAAGGTGTGAACAGTTAACTGTGCAAGAGCACTACATGTGTGACTGTGTTTAACAGTGGATGACTGTTTTGAAAGCATGGTGAGCAAAAGAATAAAAATTAATAGCTCAACTGATGTGCCTTTCGCAGAAAACAATTTAGATGCGAAACATGATAGACATTCACAGTGTGGATGAATGTTTCTGCAAAGAAGTGAGATTCTGATAAACGGAGCCACAGCAGTGGACTGTGAAAATACGCTGCAGGTAGTGCACACCGAACTGTGTTTTCTGGACCGGCAGATGCAGTCTAGAAGCGACCCAGGCCAAGGGGTATGAAGTGAAAAGTGTCACCACGACGTACTCAACTGAACACTCACCATAGCGACAGTACATACTGCGGTCAAGTGAACGCTTAGCTTAAAACTACAGTTATGTTAAATCAGTGTAAAATGTGTGAGTTGGAACCAGAACTTATTTAAAGAACTGGACCTCGTTCGTTCGTACATTCTTGCAATACATTCCGTAAACAGTGAACGCGAGTGACTGTGGAGTATTTCGGAACCTAATGAATTTTCTTCCAACACTTATAGCAGGTATATTTCCTTTATTATGCTGATGAACTCATACTCGGTGAAATGTTTATATGTTGCTCAACACGGCGAGCGATCGGCGATTGTCCTGTCTGTGCATTGGGCGCGGCGCCCCACCCACCGACTGGCAGCTGTTCGCGCCTACGTCACCGCTTGGGCCAACGTACTGGCGCCGGCTGCAACAAGCGGTCACATTCGCTGCCGCCTACGCCAGCAGCGACACACCGCCTGACCAGCAACAAACCGCCATCGGCAACGTTTACTTCGATCAGATCCAAAAATGTAGTCGACGGTAAACTGATACACCATGTAAAATTTTAACAAACATAACTACTAAAAAACATGAAGACTAAAACAACTGTCTGTACAAAAGAAAAAAGACTGTTGTACGTTATATATTTCATCTTTTAGTGATGAATTTTTGTAATGTAAATGTTGTTTATTCATTTGTGTGCAAGTGCTACGCATTCAATGTTGTTGTGGTTTTCAGTCCTGAGACTGGTTTGATGCAGCTCTCCATGCTAATCTATCCTGTGAAAGCTTCTTCATCTCCCAGTACCTACTGCAACCTACGTCCTTCTGAATCTGCTTACTGTATTCATCTCTTGGTCTCCCTCTACGATTTTTACCCTCCACGCTGCCCTCCAATACTAAATTGGTGATCCCTTGATGCCTCAGAACATGTCCTACCAACCGATCCCTTCTTCTGCTCAAGTTGTGCCACAAACTTCTCTTCTCCCCAATTCTATTCAATACTTCCTCATTAGTTATGTGATCTACCCATCTACTCTTCAGCATTCTTCTGTAGCACCACATTTCGAAAGCTTCTATTCTCTTCTTGTCCAAACTATTTATCGTCCATGTTTCACTTCCATACATGGCTACACTCCATACAAATACTTTCAGAAATGACTTTCTGACACTAAATCTATACTCAATGTTAACAAATTTCTCTTTTTCAGAAACTTTTTCCTTGCCATTGCCAATCTACATTTTATATCCTCTCTACTTCGACCATCATCAGTTATTTTGCTCTCCAAATAGCAAAACTCCTTGACTACTTTAAGTGTCTTATTTCCTAATCTAATTCTTTCAGCATCACCTGACTTAATTCGACTACATTCCATTATTCTCATTTTGCTTTTGTTGATGTTCATCTTATATCCTCCTTTCAAGACACTGTCCATTCCACTCAACTGTCTCTGACAGAATTACAATGTCATCGGCGAACCTCAAAGTTTTTATTTCTTCTCCATGGATTTTAATACCTACTCCAAATTTTTCTTTTGTTTCCTTTACTGCTTGCTCAATATACAGATTGAATAACATAGGGGAGAAGCTACAACCCTGTCTCACTCCCTTCCCAACCACTGCTTCCCTTTCATGTCCCTCGACTCTTATAACTGCCATCTGGTTTCTGTACAAATTGTAAATAGCCTTTCGCTCCCTGTATTTTACCCCTGCCACCTTCAGTATTTGAAGGAGAGTATCCCAGTCAACATTGTCAAAAGCTTTCTCTAAGTCATTGTAAAAGCAAAATTAACAATCCGAAGGCTCTGGGCGGTTTTTTTTTTTTTTTGCCCGTTTTCCCTCGTTTTTCCCCCTGTTTTTCCCCCGTTTTCCCCGTTTTTTTCCCCTGTTTTTTTCGTTTTTCCCCGTTTTTTCCCCGTTTCCTCCCCCCCCCCCCTTACTCCTGTAGCCCAAATGGGGGAGCGTAAGTCAAAGTGCCTCGGGTCTATAAGTTACCGGATTGTTCCTATTCATAATAAAACAGAAAGACAAATGGGACTGATAAACGTACTCACCTGTAATTGTGAATTATGAATGACATCCATAATTGTGTAATGAACAGAGTATTGAACAGTGAATTGAAATAGGTGGGCCAAATATCAACATTTGGCCATCCACAAAACTGAAGTAAATATAAATCTTAAGTGAGTCTGTAGATAGAAAGTGGACTTTATTACGTACACCCTCACTACTGGGCCCATGTGATGGTACGTCATATAAATATTGACATTTTATCGGTTGTAAACCCTAGTTAACGTAGTTTATGATTATAATTAGTGTAAAAGATACACTTAACGTTCTTGAAACAACTGATATGCAGCGATAGTTTAAAATTAGCTTCTTTATTTAAAACATTTCCATGAAAATAAAAAAGAATCGAAAAGAGACGCGATTGTATGGCCGAGGAGGAAGGACGTACTTTATGGTACACAAACTGTTTTGTTTCACAATACAGAAGGCAGCCATTGAGCGGCTACACATGTTTTATGTAAGTTATTGTGTATTCTGTTAAAATAAACTAATTATTGTTATCAAAAAATGAATTTCCTTGTAATAGTTGTCACCTCAAATGTTCGCAGTGGCTAACTATTTTTAATAAGCATTTTTTCAGTAATTTGAGCTGCGGGAAGCTAATCTTCCGATGCAGCCTCTGGTTGCCAGTTACGTGCCAAAGTATTAATTTATTTTTCAGTGTTAACAGTAACTGTAAATGCGAGAGTTTTCGTTGTAAAAACCTTTTTAAACTGCAACAGATAATTAATTTACATTAAAGTTCATTTTTTAAATTATACAGATTCCACGAGTTCAGTAAGTTTTATCTTGGTCGCTCCATGGCAACAATCGAAATTCTCTCGAGCCTTGCTTTGTAATCAATAAATAAAAATTAACAAAATTACATTCAATTCAGTTAACAGAAACTATATTTTAGTCATCACATTCAAAGTCTAAAGTTGGTACATGAAAAACAGGGGCTGTTGAAGAACCTGTTTCATATTTAATTATGCACATAAGTAAAAGTGATAAGAAAAGATCATATCCCTGAGAGAAATAATCAAGCCCTGACAAAAGAAAAATTCACCCAATAAATAAAAAAATATTTTTTTATATATATAATGTAACAAATGGCACTGACGTAGCAAAAACTAACGCTAGAATAGGATACTTATAATGAAACAGAGACAAACACAGGCAGAAACACAGAAACAGACTCATATGCTATAATTGTTTATTAAGTTTAGATATATTTAGATATATAATATAATATAATAGATAATTTAGATATATAATATAACATAATAGATATATAATATAAATAATATATAATATATAATATATATAATATAATAGATAAATATAGTGGGTTACCAAGCTTAGACAAAGTTTTACACTGCAAACAACACAAACACCATGTCCACAACACGTACAAATAAAGAAGTCAAAGATACACAAATAATGTACTAATTATGCCTTGTCTAAAGCACACATGACACGTAACAAATATAAAATTAGAGTCATATCAAATATACGTCTTTACACAAATTTAGCAAATGAATATCAAAGATATATTTCGTATGGTATCATGAATGCGACAGGCACGACAATTCTTCCGAATCCTCATACCCGGGATAGCTAGGTAGAGGAATATATAATATAAATCTGTGTCAGAATTAATTATGTACCATAAAGCTGTAATATGCCACAGACTGTTTTCCGTCGTCCTAAATTCCTATCTTCTGTACATAAATTTTAAGTGTTTACATTTATCAGTTACTTTTAAGCTACGTACGGCAACCTACATCCTTCTGAATCTGCTTAGTGTATTCATCTCTTGGTCTCCCTCTACGATTTTTACCATCCACGCTGCCCTCCAATACTAAATTGGTGATCCCTTGATGCCTCAGAACATGTCCTACCAACAGATCCCTTCTTCTGGTCAAGTTGTGCCACAAACTTCTCTTTTCCCCAATCCTATTCAGTACCTCCTCATCAGTTATGTGATCTACCCATCTAATCTTCAGCATTCTTCTGTAGCACCACATTTCGAAAGCATCTATTCTCTTCTTGTCCAAACTAATTATCGTCCATGTTTCACTTCCATACATGGCTACACTCCATACAAATACTTTCAGAAAAGACTTCCTGATACTTAAATCTATACTCGATGTTAACAAATTTCTCTTCTTCAGAAACGCTTTCCTTGCCATTGCCAGTCTACATTTTATATCCTCTCTACTTCAACCATCATCAGTTATTTTGCTCCCCAAATAGCAAAACTCTTTTACTACTTTAAGTGTTTCATTTGTAAGTAGGCTGTTTAGGTTTTTTTATTGGTAACGCCGCCGCCACGTAGCGCTCTGTATGAAAATCACTGGCTGTGCCTTGTGCAGTCTGTGGCTGGTTTGCATTGTTGTCTGCCATTGTAGTGTTGGGCAGCGGCAGCTGGATGCTAACAGCGCGTAGCGTTGCGCAGTTGGAGGTGAGCCGCCAGAAGTGGTGGACGTGGGGAGAGAGATGGCGGAGTTTTGAAATTTGTAAGAATTGGTGTCATGAACTGCTATATATATTATGACCAGTGAGGTAAATACATTGTTTGTTCTCTATTAAAATCTTTCATTTGCTAACTATGCCTATCAGTAGTTAGAGCCTTCAGTAGTTTGAATCTTTTATTTAGCTGGCAGTAGTGGCGCTCGCTGTATTGCAGTAGCTTGAGTAATAAAAATTTTTGTGAGGTAAGTGATTTGTGAAACGTATAGGTTAATGCTAGTCAGGGCCATTCTTTCGTAGGGATTTTTGGAAGTCAGATTGCGTAGCGCTAAAGATATTGTGTGTCAGTTTAAGCACAGTCTTGTATAATTTTTCTAAGGGCATCTTTCACATTTCCTAATCTAATTCCCTCAGCATCACCAGACTTAATTCTACTACATTCCATTACCCTAGTTTTGCTTTTGTTGATGTTCATCTTATATACTCCTCTCGAGACACTGTCCATTCCACTCAACTGTCTCTGACAGAATTACAATGTCATCGGCGAACCTCAAAGTTTTTATTTCTTCTCCATGGATTTTAATACCTACTCCAAATTTTTCTTTTGTTACCTTCACTGCTTGCTTAATAAACAGATTGAATAACTTCGGGGAGAGGCTGCAACCCTGTCTCACTCCCTTCCCAAACACTGCTTCCCTTTCATGTCCCTCGACTCTTATAACTGCCATCTGATTTCAGTACAAATTGTAAATAGCCTTTCGCTCCCTGTATTTTACCCCTGCCACCTTCAGAATTTGAAAGAGAGTATTCCATTCAACGTTGTCAAAAGCTTTCTCTAAGTCTACAAATGCTAGAAACGTAGGTTTGCCTCTCCTTAATCTTTCTTCTAACATAAGTCGTAAGGTCAGTATTGCCTCACGTGTTCCAACATTTCTATGGAATCGAAACTGATTCCCCGAGAGCGGCTTCTACTAGTTTTTACATTCGTCTGTAAAGAATTCGTGTTAGTATTTTGCAGCTGTGGCTTATTAAACTGATAGTTCGGTAGTTTTCGCATCTGTCAACACCTGCTTTCTTTGGCATTGGAATTATTACACTCCTGGAAATGGAAAAAAGAACACATTGACACCGGTGTGTCAGACCCACCATACTTGCTCCGGACACTGCGAGAGGGCTGTACAAGCAATGATCACACGCACGGCACAGCGGACACACCAGGAACCGCGGTGTTGGTCGTCGAATGGCTCTAGCTGCGCAGCATTTGTGCACCACCGCCGTCAGTGTCAGCCAGTTTGCCGTGGCATACGGTAGCATGCCGCGACAGCTTGGACGTGAACCGTATGTGCAGTTGACGGACTTTGAGCGAGGGCGTATAGTGGGCATGCGGGAGGCCGGGTGGACGTACCGCCGAATTGCGCAACACGTGGGGCGTGAGGTCTCCACAGTACATCGATGTTGTCGCCAGTGGTCGGCGGAAGGTGCACGTGCCCGTCGACCTGGGACCGGACCGCAGCGACGCACGGATGCACGCCAAGACCGTAGGATCCTACGCAGTGCCGTAGGGGACCGCACCGCCACTTCCCAGCAAATTAGGGACACTGTTGCTCCTGGGGTATCGGCGAGGACCATTCGCAACCGTCTCCATGAAGCTGGGCTACGGTCCCGCACACCGTTAGGCCGTCTTCCGCTCACGCCCCAACATCGTGCAGCCCGCCTCCAGTGGTGTCGCGACAGGTGTGAATGGAGGGACGAATGGAGACGTGTCGTCTTCAGCGATGAGAGTCGCTTCTGCCTTGGTGCCAATGATGGTCGTATGCGTGTTTGGCGCCGTGCAGGTGAGCGCCACAATCAGGACTGCATACGACCGAGGCACACAGGGCCAACACCCGGCATCATGGTGTGGGGAGCGATCTCCTACACTGGCCGTACACCTCTGGTGATCGTCGAGTGGACACTGAATAGTGCACGGTACATCCAAACCGTCATCGAACCCATCGTTCTACCATTCCTAGACCGGCAAGGGAACTTACTGTTCCAACAGGACAATGCACGTCCGCATGTATCCCGTGCCACCCAACGTGCTCTAGAAGGTGTAAGTCAACTACCCTGGCCAGCAAGATCTGCGGATCTGTCCCCCATTGAGCATGTTTTGGACTGGATGAAGCGTCGTCTCACGCGGTCTGCACGTCCAGCACGAACGCTGGTCCAACTGAGGTGCCAGGTGGAAATGGCATGTCAAGCCGTTCCACAGGACTACATCCAGCATCTCTACGATCGTCTCCATGGGAGAATAGCAGCCTGCATTGCTGCGAAAGGTGGATATACACTGTACTAGTGCCGACATTGTGCATGCTCTGTTGCCTGTGTCTATGTGCCTGTGGTTCTGTCAGTGTGATAATGTGATGTATCTGACCCCAGGAATGTGTCAATAAAGTTTCCCCTTCCTGGGACAATGAATTCACGGTGTTCTTATTTCAATTTCCAGGAGTGTATATTTCTCTTGAAGTCTGAGGGTATATCTCCTGTCTCATACATTTTGCTCACCAGATGGTTGAGTTTTGTCAAGACTGGCTCTCCCAAGGCCGTCAGAAGTTCTAATGGAATGCTGTCTACTCTTGGGGCCTTGTTTCGACTTAGGTCTTTCAGTGCTGTGTCAAACTCCTCACGCAGTATCGTATCTCCCATTTCATCTTCATCTCCATTTACATCCTCTTCCATTTCCATAATATTGTCCTCAAGTACATCGCCCTTGTATAGACCATCTATATACTCCTTCCACCATTCTGCTTTCCCTTCTTTGCGTAGAACTAGGTTTCCACCTGAGCTCTTGATGTTCATACAAGTGGTTCTCTTATCTCCAAAGGTCTCTTTAATTTTCCTATAGGCAGCATCTATCTTACCCCCCGTGAGATAAACCTCTACATCCGTAAATTTGTCTTCTAGCCATCCCTGTTTAGCCATTTTCACTTCCTGTCGATCTCATTTTTGAGACGTTTGTATTCCTTTTTGCCTGCTTCATTTATTGCATTTTTATATTTTCTCCTTTCATCAATTAAATTCAATATTTCTTCTGTTACCCGAGGATTTCTACTAGCCCTCGTCTTTTTACCTACTTGATCGTCTGCTGCTTTCACTACTTCATCCATCAAAGCTACCCATTCTTCTTCTACTGTATTTTTTCCCCCATTCCTGTCAATTGTTCCCTTATGCTCTCCCTAAAACTCTGTACAACCTCTGGTTCTTTCAGTTTATCCAGGTCCCATCTCCTTAAATTCCCATCTTTTTGCAGTTTCTTCAGTTTTAATCTACAGGTCATAACCAACAGATTGTGGTCAGGGTCCACATGTGCTCCTGGAAATGTCTTACAATTTAAAACCTGGTTCCATTATCTCTGTCTTACCATTATACAATCTGATACTTTTTAGTGTCTTCAGGGTTCTTCCATGTGTACAACCTTCTTTCATGATTCTTAAACCAAGTGTTAGCTATGATTAAGTTCTGCTCTGTGCAAAATTCTACCAGGCGGCTTCTTCTTTCATTTCTTAGCCCCAATCCATATCCACCTACTACGTTTCCTTCTCTCCCTTTTCCTACACTCGAATTCCAATCACCCATCACTATTAAATTTTCACCTCCCTTCATTATCTGGATAATTTTTTTTATTTCATCATATATTTCTTCAATTTCTTCGTCATCTGCAGAGCTAGTTGGCATATAAACTTGTACTACTGTAGTAGGTGTGGGCTTCGTATCTATCTTGGCCACAATAATGCGTTCACTATGCTGTTTGTAGCAGCTTACGCGCATTCCTATTTTCCTATTCATTATTAAACCTACTCCTGCATTACCCCTATTTGATTTTGTGTTTATAACCCTGTAGTCACCTGACCAGAAGTCTTGTTAATCCTGCCACCGAACTTCACTAATTTCCACTATATCTAACTTTAACCTATCCATTTCCGTATTTAAATTTTCTAACCTACCTGCCCGATTAAGAGATCTGACATTCCACGCTCCGATCCGTAGAACGCCAGTTTTCTTTCTCCTGATAACGACATCCTCTTGAGTAGTCCCTTCCCGGAGATCCGAATGGGGGACTATTTTACCTCCGGAATATTTTACCCAAAAGGACGCCATCATAATTTAATCATACAGTAAAGCTGCATGCCCTCGGGAAAAATTACGGCTGTAGTTTCCCCTTGCTTTCAGCCGTTCGCAGTACCAGCACAGCAAGGCCGTTTTGGTTGTTGTTACAAGGCCAGATCAGTCAATCATCCAGAGAGTTGCCCGTGCAACTACTGAAAAGGCTGCTGCCCCTCTTCAGGATCCACGTGTTTGTCTAGCCTCTCAACAGATACCCCTCCGTTGTGGTTGTACCTTCGGTACGGCTATCTGTATCGCTGAGGCACGCAAGCCTCCCCACCAACGGCAAGGTCCATGGTTCATGGTGGGGGGGAAGCTACATATTACTATTGCGAATGTTAAGTGATGCTTGAGACGGCATAAATAACAATGCCACTGGATATTGGATGACTAGAAACGAGTGTTTTGGAGTGATGAATTGCGCTGTAGCCTGTGCCAATGCGGTGTAATTGTTTGGGTTTAGCCAATGGCTGGAGAACGCTACCTGCTGTAACGTCTAGTGCCAACAGTGAAGTAGGAAGGAGGTGGTGCTGCGGTTTCCTAAGATATCTAGTTTTTCATAAGAAGAAAATGTAATTATTTGAAGTTAATTTGTTTATACCTAATTTTGGGTGGATTTTTCGGGGTTACGGTATGGTTCCTTATTGCACTTGGGTAAACGCTACATGTGGAAGGATAGGAACTCATTCTACAACACTGTGTACTGGGTACTGTAGAGGAAGAGTTCAGAGACGATGACTGTTTTTTATTGTCGTGGCAGTACACCCTGTGATAAAACAGTATCGGTGAGGCAATGGTTTGTGAACTTTAACACTCCTGAAATGTAGTGATAGCCGAGAGCACCGACCTGAACGAAATGGAACAACTCTGAATGAGGTTGTTAGTCGACTTCGCTCCAGACCGTATAGTCCACCATAACAACCTTCTGTGGCTTAGGCTGTTGAGGAATTCTGGCCTCCAGAGACAACCTCAGGCAGCCTAATTGAAAATGTCCCAAGTATTCAATCCATCGCAAAGGTGAAGGGTGGAATCATCTGATATTAATTCCCAATGTGTTACAGATATCAGGATATTTTTTATTATATAGTATACAGCGTGTACTGTCCATTGCGAATATTCCAACACCATAAATAAATCCAAGCTCAGATAATGGAGATAATGGTGTACCAGCAGTAAGTGATTGACACAGCAGAGTGAGAGAATACATGTGGGCCCAGCTGACTGATCTCTATACTACCTGGACGGAGAACTCTGGTCTCGGTGCGTAGAGACTGCGTGTGCTTACAGATTCCAGGCTTCTGTTATTGTCCTCCGTGTTGTGAATAGGCAAAATATTAAAACTGTCTGATTAAGCGTTATGTATCAGTCTATAATTATCAGCCTTTTGCCACTGACTGAAAGAATGTCTGAAGCAGATCATTTGGATATTGCTGTACTTCCTTATAAGACACCCTCAAAATCAAAATAATTCCTCCCTTCATACAAGCTGTAAATTTTCTCTCTGCAAATGGTACAGAAAATTTAATACTCCACAAATATTCCTACTGCTTTTCTTCTTTACTGTTACATCCTGCAGAAAACACGTGCGCTTAGAACCTTTTACTGAAATACATTCTCTTTTGAAAAGATCGTTTCGAAGTGGGAGGAGCTATTCTTCATGTTGTCAGGAGGTATTCCGCTCCCACCAGGAGCATTTTGTGTTCGATTGGCAGGCGCAGGTAGACCGGACTCTGTAGAGGGTGTCTGCAGAAAAACAGTTGCTAAACATAATTCTTTACTATTGTACCACTCATGAACAAGTATATGTGCGCGTCGTTCTCTGGAACCAGCATGTTGTGCTGGTGTACGCTGGCATCAACACAGCGTGCGGCATAGAGCATAGGAGAGTATCGATAGAGGTCAACGACCAGACTTGCTGAAAACACGCCGCCAACGCCCTCACAGCCGCCAGTATTTAAGACAGCAACCGCGGGAGGGAGGGCCAGTACGTTCGAGTTTAGCCAGTCAGTTTAACCAGTTACTTCGAGCCTATTAGCAGAGTTAGCTAGTTAGTTTGCTCCATATAGTTCAGTAGTTCGAGGCTGTACACCGAGGAGTTCCAGCGTGCCACCTAGATGGAGCCGCAGATTTAGCCTCTAGCACAGAGACAGGAAGCACATAGCAACATTATGGTGAATACAGCGGACTTCTACTACAACAGCATTGAGGCTACGTGGACTATACAGAAGAGAGCTTGCACCACAGCACATGGAAACTTAAGTTTATTAATGAAGAACCCAGTTTGTCTTATAGAAAGAGGATACCGGCCAGCAAGTATATACTTTCCATGGCACAGCTCTACAGAGACAATGAGACGACATAAAAGTAGCTAAAGAGAATACATGTAATGTTCCCATGTCGGTGCAGTATGTGCTTCTATTCACTTTGTAGTTCATGGTCACTGCTGGGAGGTAGGGTGCTTTGTAGGTGAATGCCGACACCACAAATGCTGACATGGTGGCGATGGTCGTGGTACTTGGCTCAGCTTGCCGTCCAGCGGCATTTGAGCGAAGACTACTTGCATTGCAACCCTGTATATCATTGATGCGACAGATAGTGGGGCTGCCCGTTGAATGAACCCGTGACCATTGACTGCAACGTTGCGTTAGGCAGTGTCGACCACAGCACGATGGAGCTGGGAGGGTGTCCTTTTGCGCTCCAAGCCATGACGTGACGGCAGGTTTACCTGCGGGCGCTCTTGTTGAGACCGCAACATAGAGAGGGCTGTCTGAGTGCGAGGCCATCATACAGTGCTCGTTGGTTTGCAGTCTGGCTGTGACGAAGATAGCTATGTTAGAAGACGTCGTCAGCCCCACTAATGGTACATGGGTGGCATTGATGTGCAGCCCTGCCATGCGGATGACCTGCTCTGCTGACTCAGGTACTTACACAGTGAGATTCGGTGGGGGTGTTACAAACCTTTCAGGGATGACGGAGAAAGGTAAATGTATCAATTTGAGGTGCCGAACCCTGGGCCGGAAATGAAGTTACAAGCAGAAATCTTTCTGATACCTCTGACAGTGGAATAAATGTACTGGCGCCGTAGCCATGATTGGACCAGTGAGAATCCCACATTACAGTTGTGAAGAGACTTCAGTACAGATTATTAGTGAACGTGTGTTCGGGCAAAGTCAATGATTACATAATAGGCCCGTTTCTTCATTCTCCTTGGTTAAGTGCACCAGTGTCCACAGTGTTTATCAAAGACATACTACCCAGGTTCCTGGAATATATTCTGTAAGGTGTCAGGCAAATCCAACACCTTACATGAGAATCCCACGTTACAGTTGTGAAGAGACTTCAGTATAGATTATTAGTGAACGTGTGTTCGGGCAAAGTCAATGATTACATAATAGGCCCGTTTCTTCATTCTCCTTGCTTAAGTGCACCAGTGTCCACAGTGTTTCTCAAAGACATACTACCCAGGTTCCTGGAATATATTCTGTAAGGTGTCAGGCAAATCCAACACCTTACATGAAAACCCTGACATGATAAGCAAATCCAGTAGTATGTCACATAGCTCCGAATAAATCATGACATTAAATTAACCAAAGTAATACGAGTAACGAGTGAGCAAATGGAATACTACAGACTAACACAAGAATGCCTAAATGCATATCGTACCTTCCCACCGTGAGGCAGACGCAGTTCCGAGGGGAGAAACGAGGACAGAAGCCGAGAGCAGAACCGTGGGGAGGGGCTGGGCACCCACGCCGCGAGCCTACCTGTACAACTATACAACCCGCACGTTTTAGCGTCAGGCTTTTTCGCGTCTCAGGTATGTCAAGGACAACCCCCGGCCCATGTTAAAAGCTAGAGCCCTCCAGAAAAGCAGTATAGATCTTACGATAACACAAAAAGGGCCACTACCACCCGCAAGTTTTATCGTGAGACTTTTTCGCGTGTCTGTTACATTAGGACAATCCTCCAGCCCCTGTTAAAAGATAGAGCCCTCCAGAAGAGCAGTATAGATCTTACGATAACGCTAAAAGGACCACACTAGCTGCAGGTTTTAGCGTGAGAATTTTTAGCGTCTCTGTTACGTTGCAAACTTTAAAAACATTGCCCCACCACGAAAAGTATAACGTTTCTCATTGGATGGACAGAATTTTTGTAGGCTGAGCTTAAGGTTAACATTGAGACCCTGATTGGTCAGATGAAAACATAGCCAGATAGTTTTTTTAAACTAACTTCGGTAAATTGTAGTAAGGAGAAGTTCGAGGGTTGGTTCCGAGACGGCGAGCTGGACGGCTTGTGCGCCGGCCGCTGTCGCCCTGACGCTGCTTAAACACCGACAAGGTAATGAACGCACGCGATGCCGCATTTTTGAGCGCATAAGGCTTCACTCAGAACTGCAGAATTCTCATCTGCTACACCCCCTTTTTGCGTAATACTAGTGTCGATCGTTAATTAAAACTCATGGTGTTCACATTTGCCACTTGAAGAACAGATCTGAAACGCGATAATTTTTCTATTTTTATATAGTTATTGAGAAGCCACATCAGCCACTGTAATTTACGACAAGTTAGATAAGTTATTAAAGATAATTGAGGGTCACTGTAGACCATTTTGATAGTTTTCTCTTTTGTGAAACTTAATTTAAACCTAGATTATAGATGTGATATGGCGTAAGTCATCCTTCGATCGATTGTAGAACTTGGAAACCCATTTAGGGAATATTCGTTCACATTTTTGTTGAACGCAGTTGGTTTTTACCATCCTGTATTAAAACATTTCCTTTTATCAATAGTGTAATTTATAAACGATGTTTTGTGATTAGAATAAATTTCCAATGGTAAACTTAACTGCTTTTTCGACGTTATTTTACCAGCTAACTAAAAATAGGAAAGCCTTGAACCCTTTCCACTATATTTAGTTAGAATTAAGATTCTTTTACAGGGAGTGCAGTGGAGCTGACGCTGAGATCATTTAGTATTTGGTTATATCATCGCTAGTCTCACTGAACTCTTCTGAATTCTACATGTCATGTGTGGTCTGGCGTCTCCTTACCAGCAACAGGTCCCAGGTTCAAACTAGTTAATTCCCTAAAAAACACGCTCAGAGCGTCGTTGCGCGAAAGTGGTAGGGAGACACGATATAGTACAATCAGACACCACCATGAATGTTTAGAAAAATGGCGACCCTGCCAGGATGGTAAAATACCATGGTTGAAGGTCGACCACATGCCTAACAAGGTCCGAAAAATATCCTGCTGAAAAATTTTCGTAGTAAAAAAAAAAATTTTTTTCGTTAAGTAATACATAGTCGAAAACAGTAGCTGCAACGATAGATAGTAAAAGTGTTCATGAAAAAGTGAGAGTCTAGCAGAGACAATAGCATAACTAAGTTATGAATTTTGAAAATTGTTAGAATTAAGTTTTCTCTCCAATGCAAGCGCGCAGGTGGCGGATACATCGTTGACAAGTTGGTTCTGTCCCAACAAGTAAGTGAATGGATTGTCAGTCTTGGTAGTGTCAAGTCGTGTGAACAAAAAGTTGATGAAACGCGTGAGATCGTGTGAGCGCATGTTGACGCGAAGTAGGGCGTGTGAATTGCTTTTAAAACAGAAAATAAGGGATTCGGAAAGTTTAACAATGGCATATCGTGACCTTTACAGAATTGAGGTAGAGACCCAGCATGAAAATGGACAGAGAATAGAGGACAGTACAACAGACGATGCAGTATCGCGAGAAGTAGGGCAGATAACGTACCACAACGAGGATAATGTACGCCAAGGCACAGAAAACCTAGGTCAGCATACGACAGAGGAGCAGAAAAGTAGAGAGACAGTCGATGAGGATTCTAACTTGCTTCTTGAATACGTAGAACCCATGGTACAAGTAATCCGAGCTCCCTCACCACAGAGTACAAGGAATGCGAGCAGAAACGTGTCACAGCAGAGGTCAATGCAATCGGTTGCGAACCAACACTTGGGCGAAAGCACAGAGCGTAGGACGTCGGAAGAAAACGCAATAGGACCCACCAATCTGGCAGAATTATTAAAACAAATTACGGAAACCATGACAAGGCAAAATAAAGAAATTGCGAATCAAATTAAAATTCAAAATGCGGAAACCACGAGACAAATGCGTGAGATTAAAGAATAAAACAAAAAAATTCAGTTACACCTAAGTCATATTGAAGACGAGGCAAAAGAATCTCGAGAAGTGATAGGAAACTTAATAACAGGTCACAAACAATTGAGAACCGACACTGACGAGGTACAAGTGGACGTAAAAACATTGCGTAATGACATTCAGGACGAGATCAAACCATTACGTAACAACACCCAGGGAGAAGTCAAGAAACTAAAGAAACAGATAAACGTAATTACTAGACAAGCAGCAGGTACAGCGCGTGAAATTGTTGAAAACAGTGTGTTACACAAACGTATCACAAAAGCAGCGCTGAAAAGATATGATAACCGCATAGTCAAAATGGAAGCGCAAACGAAGCGACAATTTCAGAAATTGCGAACAGAGTTGTTGCAAACCATTGAAGAGCGTAGTGAACAAGACCGAACAAGCACTGAGTCTGCAACCACATCCGTATCTGCAACAGCACCGGAGAAACAAGAAATTAACGAAGATATTATGCATTTGCGATTCCAATCACAGGCGGAAAGTAGCATATGTGAAATCAGACAGCCTGCACCTCGGGTACGCGAAAGTTACAGTGGACAATATCCAATGGATCTACCACAACAGGAAAGAACGACGAGAGAAATGATCAGAAACAAAAGTGGCGAAGAATCGCGAATTTCATATGGAACTATGACGAAGTACGACAACGATCATTTCCTCACAGTCAGAAAATTTCAACACTTTCGAGAAGGAAACTCATTACATCCACGAACTTTTATTGATCAATTCCGAGTAGGATTGCCAGAACACTGGACGTTAGCACACAAATTAGACTTTATATGTGCACACATGTCAGGAACAGTCGCAGAAATCATGCAAAATGTTGCAGCGACATGCCGATCGTACGAAGATTTCAGAGAGAAGTTTCTCTCACGATATTGGTCCAGGGAAGCACAGAACAGAGTGAAGTACGAATTATTACAGAACCCATATTTTGAAAATTCAGGAGAGAAGAGTCCCGTGAAATTTTTCGAAGCAATGGCAAACAAAAATCAATTCTTAGATGTACCACACAGTGACGGAGAGTTGATTAAATGATGCGCGATGAAGCTACCATTGAAATACCAGCAATCATTAGTAGGTCGCGGAGGCAATGACATCGAAGCATCTAAAGGTATTCTAAGGGAACTAGAGTTCATATTTTCGGAAGATGACGCAAGAAAAAGACGAAGCGCACGTGAAAACGAAAGCAAAAAGCAGTGGAATCCACAAGACACAGTAGGAAGAAACAATAATTACGAACCACGTGAAAATTTCGCACCAAGAAACGACAATAGATTTCAACAAAGAACCGGTTATGGATTTAGAAGAGAATATGGCAATAACTATAATTCACCCAGGAACGGAAACAACTATTACAGAGGGAATAACGACAACCGGAACAGGTACTGGAGAACCAATAGACCGACAAATTATCAACAAAGAAACAACTATCAACAAGCTGAACAAGAAAAGCGAATACAGATAGAAGAGGTTGAGGTAAGACCACGAAAACCCGATAAACGTTCGAGTTGACAGCTAAGCGCTCATGCCAAAGAGAATGACACACCGACCCAGGACAATTGCAGCACCTTGAACAGAGAAGTAAAAATCTTATCGCGAGAAGAGAAGAAAGAAGAAACAAATCCGCAGGGACCAGATGAAAACGAAGACAGGAAAATAAGAATATCGTGTTGGGACGAAATTAATTGGGAGAATACTGACGAGGAAGATGAATTACCAGAGGCATGCACAACGAATGTAGGAAGAAAGGACGAAGTAATGAGTATTGCAGAGCTATTTGAGATGGAAACCAGGGAAAGCGAATTCAATGAGGATAATGCGCAGTCGACAATAGTTGAAAATAAGTTACAAGTGGGCACACAACCCAACGTATATAATGAAGGAAGTTATGAAGCGATAATTAGAGCATTTAGGTGCGATTATGTGGAAGTAGCGACGAAGAAGGAGAAGATAGACGAGGATGAGGAAAAAGTAGAGGATGTAGAAGAAAGCGTAAATGAAGGAAGAAATAGAGAAGAGGAAATAAAAGAGAGAGAAGTAGCAGTCGAAGATTATCCTACAGAAAGTACGAATTCGCAAGGGAAATTCCTAAAAAAAACTCATGTATGATTTAGTGGAGGATTCGTTGATGCAAGAGGAAGAAGAACAGAACCAACCCTTTCAAATTCAACCAATTGTGAAGGCCATGGTAAAGCATATACCAGTCAATATTGTAATTGATAGCGGAAGTGAACTGACTGCGATCTCAGAAAATTTATTCATACAGTGTAATGCCAGTGAGGAATTGACAGTTCTGAAAACACGGAAAATTTAAGTAAGAGGTCCTATTAGAAACAATGCTGCGGAAGTTACGAGACAAACAAGGTTAACTCTTTCGTGCAAGGTCAAAAGATCGAAGCCAACTTCGTGATTATACCTAAAATAACTGTAGATTTGATTATAGGTGCAGATTTTTTAAATGAGAGACGAGCGATAATAGATATGGGGAAAGGTAGCGTAACATTCGGGAATGTCACACTTCTCTTTGAGAAAATTCTAAAATTAGAAGGGATACCAGTTATAAACAAACAATTAAGAATGATCTGAGATAAAGAGGATGAAGAATTAGAATGGTATGCACAAAAGGAGGAATCGCCTCAACTCATGTTAGAAGTCCATAAAGAAATCGACAAAAAATTGCAAGAACTTCAAGGTATTTCGGAACACAGTAAAAGAGAATTGGAGGGTATTTTACGAGATAAAGCAGAGGTATTTTTACCTAAGACTGGCAGTATTAAACACTTTCAGTACAAGTTTGAAGATTAATTTTATTACTCGTAAATAATCAGCACAATATTTCAAGATTATGTTGCAGATAAGATCGTCAGGTGAAAGAAGAATGAAGAGAGAGAAAGGTGGAAAAAAGAAAGTAGTTTCAATAATAACACAATAGTACCATAGATTAAGGTGAAGGGATAAAGCGTAGATAGTCTAACAGCATGAAATACTAAAATACTATACACCACGACACTACACAAAAAATAAAAAAATGAATTTGAGGATTTTTGTAGAAGTTAAAACTCGAAATACCTAAGAATTGTAACATGGAAAGGGCGCCGAAATTTGTAAAGCTTTTTAAGTAGGCGCAAAACAAGTAGATACTAGATATATGTTAGATGATTATAAGTAAAACTTTTTGTAAGAACCATTGTAAAAACTCCAGCAAGGAAGAGATGCAACGACCCACAAGTTGCAACGCGAGATGTAGCAAGAAAGAAAAGGAAGTAATTAGCAAGACACGATTCCTACATAGCAGGAGCGTCGAGAGAAGGGAAAGGCGAAACTAACAGACGGCCCTTCTAGCGAAAGTGGGCAATAAATGTGCCTCTAGGAGGAATCCTGCTGGGATGGAACAGGAAGCCGCACAGTGACAGCCCTGCAGAGGCGCCACGGGACGCCAGGACACCGGATTTTCACCGCTCGTAAACCCCAGGGCGCCCCCGACTCAGCGGAGCGAGCAAAAAAACGGCCGGACGAGAAGACCGCTTGGGCAAGCCACCGCTGGCAAAAAATATGCGTAAAAGTCACACTACTGCTATTAAACAGCACGCTGATGCACGAAACTGAAGAAGGACTTCCACAAAGTAAAAATGACGCGCCCAAACAATTTATCAAACTGTTACTAGGAAGAGAACTTCAAAGCGACTAATTATCAATAAATATTTCCATATCCTGCCCAGAGAAGAACCAAGAAGCAAGTAAGAAGCAGAGAAAAAGCGGGAAGAACAGAAGTTGAAGATTCGCAAAATTGAGACCAAGAAAGAAGATGGGTGAAGAATAGACGACATACCTTCCCAAATCCCTATCCTATTGTAAACTAGTCGTCTGCGAAGTATTACAACGAAAAACGACCGTTTTCAGCGACACATAACGATGACTTTCACGCACACAAAGCCAGTAAACCACGAGATTCTGCACTCTCAGCTCCATTCCATTAAGGGACCTCCACAACAGCAACACACACTTGCAAAGCCATCAAGGAACGACGAACGAAGCTGTACATGAAATACTTGCCCACATCCATCTCGCTCAAGTCCATCACCTTCGTGCAAAAAACATTCGCCAACCTCTTGCTTAAACATTCACAGGATTGTGTGAACGTGTGAAATCAAATTATGTGATGTAGGAATTGTGCAAAAGAAACGTGTGAAAAACTAAATACGTTAAGCACACCAGACAGGTAATAAACTAAAAAATAAGTCATTGACTATGGACTTAAGTAAAAAATAGACTGTTGATAAAAATAAGTCATTAGTTCTGAAATGGACAGTATATAAAGAAACAATACGCCACTTATTTTCTCCTCATAAAAATAAAAGAATAACTATATTTTACTTATTTTCTCCTTATAAAAACAAAGAATAAAAATATATCTTGTTGGATGTTTTCCCTTTCTTTAACATTTGTACCATTTATTAGGATAATACCTCAATACATGTGTATGTATATTTCTTTGTCAAAGCAATTCTTGGAAATAATTCTTACTTGTTAGTGTAACAATGTTGAAATGTGTGTCTAGAAACAAAAACATTTTTTCTTGCACATGATATTTAGAAAATGTGTTAGGAACAGATTTTACTTAATTACTACATTTATAAAAACAATATATCTAAGAAAATCGATGTAAAAAACTCCTCACTTTCGATAACAAACTTCTTAAAAAACAAACTTCACACTTAAATAAAGAAAGAAAATAATTAAAAACTAATAATAGTATAAATATTTTCTTCTCTTGTCATTTTTAATTATAATGTGGAAGAATATAAAAATATAAATTAGTAATACAAACTAGCATAGAACAGAATAAAGTGGCTGAACAGTGTGCAACAAAATTAAGATAAATTAGAAAATTTTTGACTGACTTAGACAACGATTCAATCATTGCCTAAATTCAGTGCTAAAATTAAGTTCGAAGGGTGGTGATATGTAAGGTGTCAGGCAAATCCAACACCTTACATGAAAACCCTGACATGATAAGCAAATCCAGTAGTATGTCACATAGCTCCGAATAAATCGTGACATTAAATTAACCAAAGTAATACGAGTAACGAGTGAGCAAATGGAATACCACAGACTAACACAAGAATGCCTAAATTCATGTCGTACCTTCCCACCGTGAGGCGGACGCAGTTCCGAGGGGAGAAACGAGGACAGAAGCCGAGAGCAGAACCGTGGGGAGGGGCTGGGCACCCACGCCGCGAGCCTACCTGTACAACTATAGAACCCGCACGTTTTAGCGTCAGGCTTTTTCGCGTCTCAGGTATGTCAAGGACAACCCCCAGCCCATGTTAAAAGCTAGAGCCCTCCAGAAAAGCAGTACAGATCTTACGATAACACAAAAAGGGCCACTACTACCCGCAAGTTTTAGCGTGAGACTTTTTCGCGTGTCTGTTACATTAGGACAATCCTCCAGCCCATTTTAAAAGATAGAGCCCTCCAGAAGAGCAGCATAGATCTTACGATAACGCTAAAAGGACCACACTAGCTGCAGGTTTTAGCGTGAGAATTTTTAGCGTCTCTGTTACGTTGCAAACTTTAAAAACATTGCCCCACCACGAAAAGTATAACGTTTCTCATTGGATGGACAGAATTTTTGTAGGCGGAGCTTAAGGTTAACATTGAGACCCTGATTGGTCAGATGAAAACATAGCCAGATAGTTTTTTTTAAACTAACTTCGGTAAATTGTAGTAAGGAGAAGTTCGAGGGTTGGTTCCGAGACGGCGAGCTGGACGGCTTGTGCGCCGGCCGCTGTCGCCCTGACGCTGCTTAAACACCGACAAGGTAATGAACGCACGCGATGCCGCATTTTTGAGCGCATAAGGCTTCACTCAGAACTGCAGAAGTCTCATCTGCTACACCCCCTTTTTGCGTAATACTAGTGTCGATCGTTAATTAAAACTCATGGTGTTCACATTTGCCACTTGAAGAACAGATCTGAAACGCGATAATTTTTCTATTTTTATATAGTTATTGAGAAGCCACATCAGCCACTGTAATTTACGACAAGTTAGATAAGTTATTAAAGATAATTGAGGGTCACTGTAGACCATTTTGATAGTTTTCTCTTTTGTGAAACTTAATTTAAACCTAGATTATAGATGTGATATGGCGTAAGTCATCCTTCGATCGATTGTAGAACTTGGAAACCCATTTAGGGAATATTCGTTCACATTTTTGTTGAACGCAGTTGGTTTTTACCATCCTGTATTAAAACATTTCCTTTTATCAATAGTGTAATTTATAAACGATGTTTTGTGATTAGAATAAATTTCCAATGGTAAACTTAACTGCTTTTTCGACGTTATTTTACCAGCTAACTAAAAATAGGAAAGCCTTGAACCCTTTCCACTATATTTAGTTAGAATTAAGATTCTTTTACAGGGAGTGCAGTGGAGCTGACGCTGAGATCATTTAGTATTTGGTTATATCATCGCTAGTCTCACTGAACTCTTCTGAATTCTACATGTCATGTGTGGTCTGGCGTCTCCTTACCAGCAACAGGTCCCAGGTTCAAACTAGTTAATTCCCTAAAAAACACGCTCAGAGCGTCGTTGCGCGAAAGTGGTAGGGAGACACGATATAGTACAATCAGACACCACCATGAATGTTTAGAATTCCACTGGTTATTCGACAGTGGATGTGGTTCCAAGATGATTTGGCCTGAGGGCTTGTGAACACTTGGATCATACATTCTCTGAGAAGTGGATGGGCAGAGGAGGTCCTGTTTGGTGGCAATAACGTTCACCTGGTCTGATACCAATTTGATTCTCCTTTTTGTGGGGCCAGGTGGTAAGTGCTGTGTACAAAGCACCTGTAGAAACTGAAGAGACTCTCCTGGCAGTAATTCTAGCTGTCTGCCACACAGTTCAAAAGTAGCAGGGATGTTAGAACGGGCACGACAGAACTTTGTGAAATGACACCATGCGTGAATTGACGCTGGGGGTGGACACCATTTTGAACAACTGTTGTAAATGTAGCACTCTGTGAAACTTGTGCAAGTAAATAGAATTATTTATTTTTGTATCATAGAATTGTGCCAACGGCCTTGCCGCAGTAGTAACACCGGTTCCCGTCAGATCACCGAAGTTAAGCGCTGTCGGGCTGGGCTTGCGCTTGGATGGGTGACCATCCGGTCTGTCGAGCGCTGTTGGCAAGCGAGGTGCACTCAGCCCTTGTGAGACAAACTGAGGAGCTTCTTGATTGAGAAGTAGCGGCTCCGGTCTCGGAAACTGACATACGGCCGGGAGAGCGGTGTGCTGACCACATGCCCCTCCACATCCGCATCCAGTGACGCCTGTGATCTGAGGATGACACAGCGGCCAGTCGGTACCTTTGGGCCTTCATGGCCTGTGCGGGAGGAGAGTGTCATAGACTTAGGATTTTCACTCTCTCTGACATCAAGTTACGTGCGCCGTTACTGAGGACATGGGGAGAATTCAGCGGGATTCTGTACGTCATGTTCAAGGTTAAGAAGTTGGAGCCCTTAGTACCAGCACTACTCGAGGCTAAGGCGAACTTCTACTCGAGACTAAGGCGGACTTGAGCACATTCGTCCTTCTCCATCATCCCTGAAAGTTTGTAACATCGTCGTGATATCACCTTGTCTTCGGTCAGAGTGAGCTTTCCAATGAACAAGACAAGCACTGCCGCACATTTTCACTGTAGTCGATCTTCCCTTGTCAAGTGGACGATAAGTACTACCATGTACTTCAGGAACATCGACTCTTCTTAAAGTCTGGCCTCAGAGGAAGCGACCATGTGTTGAAATGCTGCATCTGCTCCCTTCTACGTATATCTCCCGAAGAGACCATGAGGATAAAATCAGAGAGATTAGAGCCCACACAGAAGCATACCGACAATCCTTCTTTCCACGAACAGTACGAGACTGGAATAGAAGGGAGAACCGATAGAGGTACTCTGGGTATAAGTTAAGACATTTTTATAGGTGATAGAGGAATGTGTAAAGAACAACACTACATCAGTCTTCAGGTGACTTATGAACTAATAACTGTAGCTGTTTTTAGGTTGATTAGTACCTGAAGAATGTGTAGTAGTGAAGTTACGACCATACAGAAAACATCAGGTCGTAAGGTTCGTGCATGGCTGTGGGAATACTGATCTATGCCGTGAAAAAAACATCCAACACAGTGATGTATGTACATCTTAAGGTACCTCACATAAAAATATCTGCTCTTATGCCTGTTACAATTTTATATACATATACACCTATACATAAACATATAAAAAATACATACTTACATTTACAGTGGTTTCAAAACTCAAAGGTAACATTTCCAGAATGGATTCCTCGTACAGCAAGAAGAAGAAAAAAATCCAGCAAACATGGGTTCCAAAATGCATCCCTTAATGGCTATAACACCGCTTCATCTTAGAGAATGTGAAACAAATTTCTTCTACTGCAAGCTTTTTGCTTTCCATGTTGTGGGAGGAGATAATATGGATCAAAATAAAAGACAAAAATTCCAGTATACATGAGCTCTAAAATGTATATGTATGAACACTTTTTCCTTAGAAGAGATGCGTTCCACAGTAACGAAGATAAACAATGGATCGTAGTTCTTAGGTATGCATTTTAGAGCCTCTGTTTATGGGACCTTTTTTCTTGTGTTGGTCCAGATAACCTCCTGCCAAAATATGTCAAGCAAAAGGCTTGTAGTAGATCAGATATGTTTCACAGTATCGAAGATGAAGCGGTGCTCATAATTCTTAAGATACACGTTTTAGAGCCCAAGTTTATTTGAATGTTTTTCTTCCTGTTATATGAGGAACCGATTCCCGAAATTTTGCCGTCGACTTTTGAAACACCCTGTATTTATATATACATAGATATACATACATGCATGTCCACACATGCATTTGTGACAATGCATAATATATAGCGCGTCCCAAAAAAACACCGACAATGCTTAGTGTGTTGTGTTGGAACGCGAAGTGATTAGTTTCCAACAAGGAAGCCATTTCCAGAAACACAAGGCTTAGGTGCTGGATAGCATCAATGTCTATGAGCGGACAGTTCTGGTAGTTTGTTAGAATTCGGTTTGGTGTCTGAATACAGAAAGTATGCAACCCTTTAGCCATCTGTGTACTGCGGCTGGACGGCCTAACAACGTTCCTGCTACAGTCTTCCACACAGCCGTTACGTGCGTCCAGCTGCGGGCCAGGTGTGGTCTGCCAACGCAGTAACATTGTTGACAACAGTATACAGGTGCAGAAATGACCGACATGGTGCTTGCACATGGGAAAGCGGTTTTCAGTGGGAGAGCTGCTGTCAGATTATATGTGGAACGTTTTCCTAACAAATGCCGGCCGTTGTGACAGAGCGGTTCTAGGCACTTCAGTCCGGTACCACGCAGCTGCTACGGTCGCAGCTTCGAATCCTGCCTCGGGTATGGATGTGTGTGATGTCCTTAGGTTAGTTAGGTTTACGTAGCTCTAAGTCTAGGGGACTGCTGACCTCAGATGTTAAGTCACATAGTGCTTACAGCCATTTGAACCATTTTTTTCCTAACAGGTATAACGTTTGTAGCCGTTGAGAGAAGGTTCAGAGAACCCGGAAAGTTGCACATAGGTATTTTCTGCCTGAGATGTATCGATTATACAGTAAGGTAGTAGCACTTTGTACTTGGCACTTACAAATACTATCCCTATTCTACTGTTTGTCCTCTGGTAGGTGTTGCAACGGGATGCGATTCGTCCACGCTCGGCTCGAATACTGCAGTTGGAGGACATGCTGACAGTGTTCAAAGAGCACCCTGCTACCAGCACAGGCTCTGCACATGGGCAAAAGTACAGTGTGAATGTTGCCCATGAACATCGGCTTTATCCGTACCATCTCCAGGAAGTCCAGACATTACGGGAGGAGCACTACCCATGACGGGTACAGTTTGCGCATTGGTATTTGCAACAATGCGTACTAAAGCCACAATTCTCGTGCTTGGTGCTGTTCACGGATGAATGCACATTTACTAGAGACTACGCATTAAACTTGCGAAACATGCATGTTTGAGTGGACGAATCTCGGCCTACACATGTATTCAAAATCACGAACACGGGGTCGGTGCTGACAACTGGGCCGCGATAATTGGTGACCATATCGTTGGCTGTATCTACTGCCAAACAGATTAACAGAACTGATTCTTTTTTACTTTTTTGAGTCTTCAGTCTTTTGACTGGTTTGATGCTGCCTGCGACGAATTCGTCTTCTGTCTCTCTTCATCTCAAAGCAGCACTTGCACATTACGTCCTCAATTATTTGCTGGATGTATTCCAATGTCTGTCTTCCTGTACAGTTTTTGTCCTCTACATCTCCCTCTAGTGCCATAGAAGTTATTGCTTGATGCCTTAATACATGTCCTAACAGCCTCTCCCTTCTTCTTGTCAGTGTTCGTTTCCCCTCAGGTTCTGAGAAGAACCTTACAGACCACTTTTTTCAATATTCGTCTGTAGCACCACATCTCAAATGACTCGAATCTCTTCTGAGCCGGTATCCCCACAGTCCTTGTTTCACTATCGTACAATGCTGTGCTCCAGACGTACATTCTGAAAAATGTCTTCCTCAAATTGAGGCCTATGTTTGATACTAGTAGATTTTTCTTGGTCAGGAATTCCCCTTTCGGCAGTTCTAGTCCGCTTTTAATGTCCTACTTGCTCAGTCCGTCATGGGTTCTTTCACTGTCTACGAAGCAGAATTCCTTAACGTCGTCTACATCGTGACCATCCATCCTGATGTTAAATTTCTCGCTGCTCTCATTTCTACTACCTCCCCTGACTATCGTTTTTCTGCGATTCACTCTCAATCCATATTTGTACTCATTAGACCGTTTATTCCATTCATCAGATCTTTCAGTTGTTCTTCACTTTTAACTGAGGATAGCAATGTCGTCAGCGAATCTTGTCATTGAAATCATTTCACCTTGAATTTTAATTCCAATTCTGAACCTTTCTTTTAATGAAATCATTTCTTCTTCAATGTACACATTCAACATTAGGGGCGAAAGACCAAATTCCTGTCTTTGTTTCCTATGTCGTTAATATAGATCAGGAGCAACAGAGGGCCTATACACTTCCTTTGGGGACGCCGGATTCTATTTCTGTTTTACTGTTTTACTCGATGACTTTCCGTCTATTACTACGAACTGTGACCTGTCTGAAAGGAAATCACGAATCCAGTCGCAGTTGAGTCGATATTCCATAGGCACGCAATTTGTTTACAAGACGCTTGTGAGGAACGGAAATCTAAAAAATGGAATCAGTTTTACATCCCTGTCGATAGCATTCATTACTTCACGACTATAAAGAGCTAGTTGTGTTTCACAACGACAATATTTTCTGAAACCGTGCTGACTATGTGTCAATTAATCGTTTTCTCCGAGGTAATTCATAATGTTCGAGTACAGTATATGTTTGAAAACCATACTGCAAATCGACATTAGTGATATAGGCCTGTAATTCAGCGGATTGCTTCTATTTCCCTTTTTGGGTATTGGTGTGATTTGAGCAATTTTCCAGTCTGTAGGTACGGATCTTTCTGTGAGCGAGTAGTTGTATATAATTGCTAAATATGGAGCTATTTTATCAGCATACTCTGATAGGAACCTGACTGATATACAATCTGGACCGGAGGCCTTGCCTTCATTAAGTGATTTAAGCTGCTTCGTTACTCCGAGGATATCTACTTCTATGTTTCTCATCTTGGCAGTTGTTCTTGATTGGAATTCAGGTATATTTACTTCGTCTTCCTTGGTGAAGGAGTTTCGGAAAACGGAGTTTAATAACTCTGCTTTAGTGGCACTGTCATCAGTGACTTCACCGTTGTTATCGCGCAGTGAAGGTATTGATTGCGTCTTGCCATTGGTGTGATTTATGTATGATCAGAATCTCTTTGGGTTTGCTGCCAGATTTCGAGACTGAATTTCGTTGTGGAAGTTATTAAAAGCATCTCGCATTGAAGATGGCGCCGTATTTCGAACTTATGTAAAACTTGGCCAATCTTGGGGATTTTGCGTTCTTTTAAATTTGGCATGCTTTTTTCTTTGCTTCTGCAACAACGATCTGACCCGTTTTGTGTACCATGGGGGATCAGTACCTCATCTTTATTAGAGATGTTTTGCCTATCTCACTGGATTTCGTGTCACTAAATGTTCGGATACATATGTGGCTGCAGTACGATGGAGCACCAGCAAACTTTGATACTGATGTATGAAATCATCACAACATAGCATGGATTGTTAAGGGCAGACCAGTTCCAAAGCCAGCACGGTCCCCAGCTCGGACATTTCTCGACTATTTTCTGTGGGAATTGAAATAAGAACACCGTGAATTCATTGTCCCAGGAAGGGGAAACTTCATTGACACATTCCTGGGGTTAGATACATCACATGATCACACTGACAGAACCACAGGCACATAGACACAGGCAACAGAGCATGCACAATGTCGGCACTAGTACAGTGTATATCCACCTTTCGCAGCAATGCAGGCTGCTATTCTCCCATGGAGACGATCGTAGAGATGCTGGATGTAGTCCTGTGGAACGGCTTGCCATGCCATTTTCACCTGGCGCCTCAGTTGGACCAGCGTTCGTGCTGGACGTGCAGACCGCGTGAGACGACGCTTCATCCAGTCCAAAACATGCTCAATGGGGGACAGATCCGGAGATCTTGCTGGCCAGGGTAGTTGACTTACACCTTCTAGAGCACGTTGGGTGGCACGGGATACATGCGGGCGTGCATTGTCCTGTTGGAACAGCAAGGTCCCTTGCCGGTCTAGGAATGGTAGAACGATGGGTTCGATGACGGTTTGGATGTACCGTGCACTATTCAGTGTCCCCTCGACGATCACCAGAGGTGTACGGCCAGTGTAGGAGATCGCTCCCCACACCATGATGCCGGGTGTTGGCCCTGTGTGCCTCGGTCGTATGTAGTCCTGATTGTGGCGCTCACCTGCACGGCGCCAAACACGCATACGACCATCATTGGCACCAAGGCAGAAGCGACTCTCATCGCTGAAGACGACACGTCTCCATTCGTCCCTCCATTCACGCCTGTCGCGACACCACTGGAGGCGGGCTGCACGATGTTGGGGCGTGAGCGGAAGACGGCCTAACGGTGTGCGGGACCGTAGCCCAGCTTCATGGAGACGGTTGCGAATGGTCCTCGCCGATACCCCAGGAGCAACAGTGCCCCTAATTTGCTGGGAAGTGGCGGTGCGGTCCCCTACGGCATTGCGTAGGATCCTACGGTCTTGGCGTGCATCCGTGCGTCGTTGCGGTCCGGTCCCAGGTCGACGGGCACGTGCACCTTCCGCCGACCACTGGCGACAACATCGATGTACTGTGGAGACCTAACGCCCCACGTGTTGAGCAATTCGGCGGTACGTCCACCCGGCCTCACGCATGCCCACTATACGCCCTCGCTCAAAGTCCGACAGCTGCACATACGGTTCACGTCCACGCTGTCGCGGCATGCTACCAGTGTTAAAAACTGCGATGGAGCTCCGTATGCCACGGCAAACTGGCTGACACTGACGGCGGCGGTGCACAAATGCTGCGCAGCTAGCGCCATTCGACGGCCAACACTGCGGTTCCTGGTGTGTCCGCTGTGCCGTGCATGTGATCATTGCTTGTGCAGCCCTCTCGCAGTGTCCGGAGCAAGTATGGTGGGTCTGACATACCGGTGTCAATGTGTTTTTTTTTTTCCATTTCCATGAGTGTACTTATGGCACGTCTGTAACGTCAGTGGAAGACCTTATTGCTCGAGTCCACACAGGATTGATATAGAACAACCCCACATATTGGCTTATGTGTAAAAGGCAGATCACTGCCAATATATGTTCTGCACTGATGTACGAGCTACACAGTTTGTTGCCAGTATGCAATCTACTACCAACGTTAGGCTTATGGAAGTAATGTGGAATTCACACCCATCTCAGACGACCACAATTTCCAGCACCTAAGCTGTGTGTTTCTGGGGATGGTTTTCTTCTTCAAAACAAATCAGTGTATGTTCCTGCACAACATACTAATCGTTATCAGTATTTTTTTATACACTACCCTTTTCCCTGTGAGTTTGCCAAAGTGTGCCTTTGACACATATATTGAACACACCTCCTCCCACTCTCTCTGTGTCAGCCTAGTCCTCTCGCTGTGTGTCCACCTTATCCTTCCATGTCTATCCATCTCTCTCCACTCACCACTCACTTTGCCCATTTCCTGCACTCTCCCTCTCTGACTATATCTTCTACTCTTCCTCTGACCATATCCTCCTGCCCTTCTCTTTCTGTATTTGGCTCCCATTCATCCTTTTCTGTCTGCCCACTATCCTTCTGCACCTTTCACATGCCTCCTGCATCTTTCTGAGAAGCCACAGCCATTATTATACGCACTTACATCGCGTGACACTGAGCTACGACACAGACTGTACATTTGGGACAATTGAAACCCCAGACCGGTAGGCTGTTCAATAATCAGTGGAAAACGGGGCAACACAGAAATAGAAAAATCTAGGTGCGCATCATGTTATTTGATAGTGATACGTCGACCACCTCGAATGAGAGAGTCCGCACGTTCCAACATTGCTGGAGTCACAGCTACACGTGACCAGCTGGCGCGCTGGAGATCGGACAAATTTGTATGACCTTGTTGTGATGATGACACACGCCTCGCCCAACGATTCCCTCTGCTTTTGTCAACTGCTAAGTATCAGTATAGACATTCTGTAAGCGCCTTTGAATATCTGCGATGCTCTGGTTTTCCGCCAAAAGAAACTCAATCACACCTCTATGCTTGGTACGCACCTTCGTCAGAAACGCCATTTTGAAGGCTATGTCTAGCGTCGCCTCCTGTCGGAATTTCATATAACTATGGGGCTGAAGAGGGAATATTCCACCTTGTACCACAACAAATTACGCATATTTTCAATCGAAACTGGCCGAGAAAAAATACGTTGCATTATTTACTGGACGTCGCTTGTAGCTAAAACAAGCATAACTTAAAATTTTACCTCGGAATTATAATAATTAAGACTATTACAGGAATCCAGAATTTCATGGCTCCATGAACCTACCGTGACTTTCACCCCCGGATGCTTAAGGTGGTGAGAAAAATCCTCTCCTCTAATCTATCCTGCCATCTTATTTTTCCTTAAAATGCAAATACTATAAATTCCTCTTACACATTCATGTCCATTTTTTGTTCAATAAATATAAAAGCTGAATAACACAAACAAAAAAAAAATAAAAGAAAAAAGAGAAACTAAAAAAAGGCCGTCTCTTCATTTCAGGGATGGGCAATGGTGTATGTGATGGTTTGGCACTGAGATGGCCTTTCACTAATCCCTATCCACACTACCAGAGACGGTGGCTAAGAGACCCCAACGGTCAACAATAAGAAGTCACGCAGCTGGCCACAAAAAACTGAACAGATATTAAAAAATGAAAAGAAAGAAATTAAAAAATTAACCCTAACGATCTGATGGAAGAAACAGAAATCAGTGAATCTCAAAATACACCTTTCTCCACCCCATGGATTCGTGGTGTGGGGAATTACCGGATATGGTAATAGGAGTGGTCTGACAATTGTTCAAAGGTGGATGAATGCTCGCCATTATGTGGCAGGAGTGGTAAAACCTGTTCTCATACCCTTCATGACCAGGGTGCCAAATGGCATACTCCAATAGGGAGATGCAAGATCCCACACTGCAGTCTACATCAAAAACCCCTTGAGGATATGCAGATCCTTGAAAATTCCACAATTTGTCACCCATAGTGCATATCTGGAACGGGATGGGAAGATATATACTGTTTAATGTAAATATTTGGATAGTTCCTTTTGAAAGGAAATGGCCCATTCTCTTCGCCACCCTTCTCCAATTTTAGCTTGTGGGCTGTGTCTAAGGATCTTATAGTTGAAGGGATGTTAAATCGTAATATACCATTTCTTTTAGAGCCAGTGGACAAAGCTGCGACGATCAACTCTAACATTTCGAAATTCTGATGTGATTTGATCGTTGAAAGACTAATTAGATAACGGATCTGTTTCGATTCAATTATTCTTTAGCGTTCCTTCGATTGTCATGAAAAAAGCCTGTCAGATGTAGCAGACACCAATAAATAGGCAATGTATTAGCTAAACTTCTATGTCTACATAATTTGCAAAATTCAGTGTCATAAATAATGCAGAACTCTTGAAAAAATTTAACATCGTTTTCTCCGCTATGTAACTACTAATAATACAAATTACGGATTTAAGTAGCGCAGGTCAAGTTCGGAAGGCTTGGTACGATAAGCAGGCCACTTGAGGAGATTCAGTGACTCAGTGTTACGCTACCTAATCACTGTCCACCTGCTTGCACTGCCCTGGCTCTCAGCACGACAGTAGTTCTATGGTATGTGGCCATATATGACGTGAGCAGCTGTAACCCGACAAGAGGTCCACTTCTACAAGTATAAGTACTGGTCACCAGCCAGGTAGGTCATCGAAGCACAGACACACTGTCGTCGTGTCTGCTAACACCTCGAGGCCACTGACCTTCTTCCGCCAACTGGATGAGCCAGTTGCAGCTTAGATGGGGTGGAAGTTGAACTAATTCCTTCCCAACTCCAAGCCAGTGGTGTATGCAACGCAAGGCGCCACTATCCAGTCAACAGTCTATGGTATGACACTGGACAAAACCACCATAAATGTGTGTGTGTGTGTGTGTGTGTGTGTGTGTGCGTGTGTGTGTGTGTGTGTGCCGGCCGGTGTGGCCGAGTGATTCTAGGCGCTTCAGTCTGGAACCGCGCGACCGCTATAGCCGCAGGTTCGAATCCTGCCTTGGGCATGGATGTGTGTGATGTCCTTAGGTTAGTTAGGTTTAAGTAGTTCTAAGTTCTACGGGACTGATGACCTCAGCTGTTCAGTTCCATAGTGCTCAGAGCCATTTGAACCATTTTGTGTGTGTGTGTTATTGCATGTGTCAATGTGTATATATCTGGGATCTTATCCAAAACCCCTGGACTGATTTGAACCAAATTTGGCACAGAAACAGCCAGTCTCAGGAGTATCAGCAGAGTATCAGCACTGTGGGGTTTATGAGCTCCAGCTGCAATGTTAGCAGCGGTATGGGAAAAAGGTGTCTTTCCAGCCGCAGGCATATAGGCTGCTTTGTGTGACATGTATGTTGTGTGGGAACAGTATTGGCCTGCCAAGTCAACCTGCTTAGCAGTACTGCCTACATGTCAGATGCAAGGAACAGTTTCCCACAACCTGTCATGTAGGATACCCTACATGACAGGTGTGTTGTGTTGGAGTAGTACCAGCCTGCATGATCAACCTGTTTTGCATGGTGGTCTGTGTGTCAGGTGCAAATAAATTATTTTCTGTCTCATGTTGTGTTGCCTGCCCTGTATGACTGGTGGGTTCTTGGTTTAGTATCAGCCTGCTTTATTGAATTGTTTTTCAGATGCTAAATGTCTGGCTGGGGTCAGGTTGAGAGGGACAGAGGAGGGGCTTGATGCAGTGAGTGGCTGAGATTGGCGTAGCTCATTTTCAGCCGTTCTTGTCTATCAGCGAATGTGTTTTATACAGGGCGCCCCTTATCACTAAACTCGCATTCGGTTTGCTTTCCCCACAACATTATCAATGTGATCTTTTCAACTTAAGTTGTTTATAATTGTAGTTCCTGTTTATTTGGTAGATTTCGCAGCCTTTAAATTTGTGTGATTTATTGTGAAATCTAAACTTAACGGGTTTCTTTTTGTACTCATGTGGATGACCTCACACTTTTCCTTACTGAAAGACAATTGTCACTTTCCGCATTATCCAGATATCGTGTCTTTTTGCAATTGGTTTTAATCTTATGATGACTTTAATAGATGATAAATAACAACATCGTGTGCAGACATTCTACCTGGGCTGATCGGATTATTTCCTAAATCGATTATGTAGATTAAGAATAGTAAAGAGCCTATAACACTTCCTTGGGGAACGCAGGGTATCACTTCTGTTTTACTTAATGATTTTCTGTGGTCTACTGCTTACTGTGATATTTATGAGAGGAAATCGAGGATCTAGCGCACAACTGAAGCGATACTCCATAGGCATTCATTTTGATTAGAGGTCTCTTGTGAGGAACGGTGACAAAGGCTTCTGAAAATATAGAAATATGAGATCAATTTCATATCTCTAGCCATGGAACTCATTATTTCTTGCGAATAAAGAAATACTTGTGTTTCACAACAATATTTTCTAAATCCGTGCTAACTTGGTGCTATCTTCGATTTAATTCGTAATATTAGAAAAGAGTGTATGTTACAAAGTCATACTACAAAGAGCCATTAGTGATTTGGGTTTGTAATTCAGTCGACTACTCCTATTTCCTTTAATGAGTATTGCCGTGACTTGTGCAACTTTCCAGTCTTCTGGTTCGTATATTTCGTCGAGTTGCGCTTGTACAATGAAGAGCCAAAGAATCTGGTACATCTGCCTAATATCGTGTAGGGCCCTCGCGAGCACTCAGAAGTGCCGCAACACGATGTGACATGGACTCGACTAATGTATGAAGTAGTGCGTAGGGAACTGACGCCATGAATTCTGCAGGGCTGTCCATAAATCTGTAAGAGTACCAGGGGTTGGAGATCTCTTCTGAACAGCACGTTGCAAGACATCCCAGTTACGATCAATAACGTTCATGTCTGAGGAGTTTGGTGATCAGCCAAAGGGTTTAACTGAGAAGAGTGTTCCTGGAGCCACTCTGTAGCATTTCTGGACATCTGGGGTGTCGCATTGTCCTGCTGGAATTGCCCAAGTCCGTTGGAATGCACAGTGGACATGAATGGATGCAGGTGATCAGACAGGATGCTTACGTACATATCACCTGTGAGCCGTGGCGCCATTGAGTTACTATAATGTTCTGTCTGGCGCCACTGTCTCAAGGGTAGCATCGACTATACCTCTTGTGGCCCCCTTGTAAATATCTATGAGGATGTGTTGGTATCTGTTGGTTGTGTCCTTACAGAGTCTTTGCTTGCCAATATACAGGGTGTTACAAAAAGGTTACAAACTTTCACGAAACATTCCTCACACACAAAGAAAGAAAATATGTTACGTGGACATGTGTCTGGAAACGCTTACTTTCCATGTTAGAGCTCATTTTATTACTTCTCTTCAAATCACATTAATCATGGAATGGAAACACACAGCAACAGAACGTACCAGTGTGACTTCAAACACTTTGCTACAGGAAATGTTCAAAATGTCCTCCGTTAGCGAGGATACATGCATCCACCCTCCGTCGCATGGAATCCCCGATGCGCTGATGCAGCCCTGGAGAATGGCGTATTGTATCACAGCCGTCCACAATACGAGCATGAAGAGTCTCTACATTTGGTACCGGGATTGCGTAGACAAGAGCTTTCAAATGCCCTCATAAATAAAAGTCAAGAGGGTTGAAGTCAGGAGAGCACGGAGTCCATGGAATTGGTCCGCCTGTACCAATCCATCGGTCACCGAATCTGTTGTTGAGGAGCGTACGAACAAATGGTTCAAATGGCTCTGAGCACTATGGGACTTAACATCCGTGGTCATCAGTCCCCTAGAACTTAGAACTACGTAAACCTAACTAACCTAAGGACATCACACACATCCATGCCCGAGGAAGGATTCGAACCTGCGACCGTAGCGGCCACGCGGTTACAAACTGAAGCGCATAGAACCGAAGGCCACACCGGCCGGCAAGCTTACGAACACTTTGACTGAAATGTACAGGAGCTCCATCGTGCATGAACCGCATGTTGTGTCGTACTTGTAAAGGCACATGTTCTAGCAGCACATGAAGAGTATCCCGTATGAAATCATGATAACGTGCTCCATTGAGCGTAGGTGGAAGAACATGGGGCCCAATCAAGACATCACCATCAATGCCTGCCCAAACGTTCACAGAAAATCTGTGTTGATGACGGGATTGCACCATTGCGTGCGGATTCTCGTCAGCCCAGACATGTTGATTGTGAAAATTTACAATTTGATCTTGTTGGAATGAAGCCTTATCCGTAAAGAGAAGATTTGCACTGAAATGAGGATTGACACATTGTTGGATGAACCATTCGCAGAAGTGTAGCCGTGGAGGCCAATCAGCTGCTGATAGTGCCTGCACACGCCCTGCATGGTACGGAAAGAACTGGTTCTCCCGTAGCACTCTCCATACAGTGACGTTACCTTGTACAGTAGCAACTTCTCTGACGCTGACATTAGGGTTATCGTTAACTGCACGAAGAATTGCCTCGTCCATTCATCTACATCTACATTTATACTCCGCAAGCCACCGAACGGTGTGTGGCGGAGGGCACTTTACGTGCCACTGTCATTACCTCCCTTTTCTGTTCCAGTCGCGTATGGTTCGCGGGAAGAACGACTGTCTGAGAGCCTCCGTGCGCGCTCGAATCTCTCTAATTCTACATTCGTGGTCTCCTCGGGATTCGATACCTCATCCAGAAACGCACACTCTCGAAACCTGGCGAGCAAGCTACACCGCGATGCAGAACGCCTGTCTTGCAGAGTGTGCCACTTGAGTTTGCTAAACATCTCCGTAACGCTAGCACCGTTACCAAATAATCCTGTGACGAAACGCGCCGCTCTTCTTTGGATCTTCTACGTCAACCTAATCTGGTACGGATCCCACACTGATGAGCAATACTCAAGTATAAGTCGAACGAATGTTTTGTAAGCCACATCCTTTGTTGATGGACTACATTTTCTAAGGACTCTCCCAATGAATCTCAACCTGGCACTCGCCTTACCAACAATTAATTTTATATGATCATTCCACCTCAAATCGTTCCGCACGCATACTCCCAGATATTTTACAGAAGTGTTTGTTCGGCTATCATATAATCATACAACAAAGGATCCTTCTTTGTATGTACTCGCAATACATTACATTTGTCTATGTTAAGGGTCAGTTGCCACTCCCTGCTCCAAGTGCCTATCCGCTGCAGATCTTCCTGCGTTTCGCTACAATTTTCTAATGCTGCAACTTCTCTGTATACTACAGCATCATCCACGAAATCCGCATGGAACTTCCGACACTATCTACAGGTCATGTACATATATTGTGAAAAGTAATGGTCCCATAACACTCCCCTGTGGCACGCCAGAGGTTACTTTAACGTCTGTAAACGTCTCTCCATTGATAGCAACATGCTGTGTTCTGTTTGCTAAAAACTCTTCAATGCAGCCACACAGCTGGTCTGATATTCCGTAGGGTCTTACATTGTTTAGCAGGCGACAGTGCGAAACTGTGTCGAACGCCTTCCGGAAGTCAAGGAAAATAGCATCTACCTGGGAGCCTGTAACTAATATTTTCTGGGTCTCATGAACAAATAAAGCGAGTTGGGTCTCACACGATCGCTGTTTCCGGAATCCATGTTGATTCCTACAGAGTAGATTCTGGGTTTTCAAAAACGACATGATACTCGAGCAAAAAACATGTAAACATGTTCTAAAATTGTACAACAGATCGACGTCAGAGATATAGGTCTATAGTTTTGCACATCTGCTCGACGACCCTTCTTGAAGACTGGGACTACCTGAGCTCTTTTCCAATCATTTGGAACCTTCCGTTCCTCTAGAGACTTGCGGTACACGGCTGTTAGAAGGGGGGCAAGTTCTTTCGCGTACTCTGTGTAGAATTTTCGTTCGTGCGGTGATTTAGAGAAGGAACTGCAGTGCGGTATTCCTCTGTGAAACAGCTTTGGAAAAAGGTGTTTAGTATTTCAGCTTTACGGTTGTCATCCTCTGTTTCAATGCCATCATCATCCCGGATTGTCTGGATATGCTGTTTCGAGCCACTTACTGATTTAACGTGAGACCATAGCTTTCTAGGATTTTCTGTGAAGTCGGTACATAGAATTTTACTTTTGAATTCACTGAATACTTCACGCATAGCCCTCCTTACGCTAAATTTGTCATCCTTTAGCTTCTGTTGGTCTGAGAGGTTTTGGCTGCGTTTAAACTTGGAGTGAAGCTCTCTTTGCTTTCGCAGTAGTTTCCTAACTTTGTTGTTGAATCACGGTGGGTTTTTCACGTCCCTCACAGTTTTACTCTGCACGTACCTGTCTAAAACGCAATTTACGATTGCCTTGAACTTTTTCCATAAACACTCAACATTGCCAGTGTCGGAACAGAAATTTTCGTTTTGATTTGTTAGGTAGTCTGAAATCTGCCTTCTATTACTCTTGCTAAACAGATAAACCTTCCTCCCTTTTTTTATATTCCTATTAACTTCCATATTCAGGGATGCTGCAAGGGCCTTATGATCACTGATTCCCTGTTCTGCACTTACAGAGTCGAAAAGTTCGGGTCTGTTTGTTATCAGTAGGTCCATTGCAGGTGTCCTCGTCGTTCTAGGTCTTCCCCAGTCGCGAGTCATAGGCTGGAATGTTCCGTGCTCCCTAAGACGCCGATCAATTGCTTCGAACGTCTTCCTGTAGGGACACCTTCGTTCTGGAAATCTGTCTCGATACAAACGTACCGTGCCACGGCTATTGCCCCGTGCTAATCCATACATCAAATGGGCATCTGCCAACTCCGCATTTGTAAACATTGCACTGACTGCAAAACCACGTTCTTGATGAACACTAACCTGTTGATGCTACGCACTGATGTGCTTGATGCTAGTACTGTAGAGCAATGAGTCGCATCTCAACACAAGCACCGAAGTCAACATTACCTTCCTTTAATTGGGCCAACTGGCGGTGAATCGAGGAAGTACAGTACATACTCACGAAACTAAAATGAGCTCTAACATGGAAATTAAGCGTTTCCGGACACATGTCCACCTATCTTTTCTTTATTTTCGTGTGAGGAATGTTTCCTGAAAGTTTGGCTGTATCTTTATGTAACACCCTGTATACGGAATTCGCTAGCCCGGGTGATGGAGGCAAGAAGTATGGGGATTGGCGGTAGCGTCGCGCTAAGAAGTGATCAAGAGGTCCGAGTGGCCGAAGCCACGAGCTAAACAAGGGGAGCCTTCGCAGAGCGAGGATACCGGAGTACTTCACCGGGGTCAGCGTCGACTACAAGCAGTAGGCGACATCCCGTCAGTTGGCTGGCAACATTCGTGTCGGACGACCGCTCGTGGCCTGGCTGCCCTCTTCTACCTGGCTGTCATCGGCACCACTCCGTAACCGCCGCGACGCATCGTGGATCCACGGATCTGCTTGCTGATTAAGGGAAGTAACATTCTTCATCCTCGTGGCGATTTGTGTCATTGTCTACCTGCCCTCCTTATTATTTTCTGGTTTGTACCCCACCCTCAGAGTCTTCTCCGTAGGCTCTTTGGTCGTAAATAAAGGCCGTAGTATTGTTCTAAGACGCTAGTTGTCGTTTGAAAATTTGTCTCGCTATTATATTGCCTTTCGTTTCTGGTTTATGCCCGATCATTAACGTTCTAATGAAACAGCTCCTAGTCGTAAATACAGCCGGAACAATTGTACTAAGGCACAGGTTGCTGTTAAACAAAACTGGTTCACACATGGCTCTGAGCACTATGCGACTTAACTTCTGAGGTCATCAGTCGCCTACAACTTAGAACTAATTAAACCTAACTAACCCAAGGACATCACACACATCCCTGCCCGAGGCAGGATTCGAACCTGCGACCGTAGCGGTTGCTCGGCTCCAGACTGTAGCGCCTAGAACCGCACGGCCACTCCGGCCGGCAAACAAAACCGGGGCCTTGTGGTGACATTTCAATTCTTTGATTATTTTTGTATTTCTCAGTCATTAGTTGTAATCTGAACAATCTGTTGTACTAAGTTGTATGTTGCTCTGTTTGAAAGACCGGGTCACTTTTGGTGTTCTTTAACTGGATCCTGTGTTCCACCGAGTGAGTTCTCTCGTAATAAGTGTCCAAAAGTAATGTTTTAAGACGTTCCTTCAGAGTGGTCTTAATAACTGACAATAAGTTTAACTTTGAAAATATTAACAGCCAACTGCCACTAGGGCTTTACTCGTAGTGAAAATGAGATTGTCAAAAGGGATGGGTTGGGATCCAGTCACACATTGGTTGCCGATTGAAATTAAGAGGTTGGCTGCTTTCAAGTAAGTCTTATGATTGTCATATTGTTTCATAATCTGTTTAACCTTTAAACACAAGTGCACATCTCAACCCAAACGTTTCGACATACAGCTTTCAGATTAAAAGTTACGTCATCTATTGAGAACTAAATCACTCTTGTCATCACAGGGGCTTATATAATTTTCATGTGTTGCAAAAGGGCATTTAATAAGAGAGACTGTGTCCAGCACGGTAGTAAACACCACCGTTTTACCAGCTAATGGGCGCGCTTTAGATTCCGACAATGTGTAATCATTGTCATATTGTTTGCTGTTTTGATTTCTTTTCCAAAAGCTAATTCATCTTAAGATTTAAGGTCAGAAGAATTTTGCAAATTTGTTCATTTTGTACAAAATTCAAAAATTTATGGTTATATATTGTTAAATAAGCAGGTTGTGTGAAAAGAAACTTCTACTGGTGCGTCCTCCCTTCCACGTTTTCCTTAAGACGACGTGCTCGTGAAAATGACCAAAAATTTGAAAAAAAAATCTCGGTTTATAAAAAAAGAGCATTTCATGCTGATTTGAAAAATGTGTAGTTTACGGGCATTATCATTTTCTTTTCGTTCTAAAACTGAGGTTGAATGTAATGTTGCACAAGCGTCATGCCCGTCTGTCAGTCTGAAGTGCGTCAGAATAAGTGACGCATTATTTTGTTCCACCGTTTTTTCCGTCGTTAGTTACGGATCGTTAACACAGGTGTGTTGTAGAAGGCACTGACTCCCAGAACCAATGTACAGGCACGCGTAGAAGGCTATGGTTCGAATCTAAACAAAGATCTGAGAGCATATGGTTTCGGAGTTCCATAAGTGTGCGGTTTTCTAGTTATTTTGTGTTGTTTTGTTTCTGTGTGTGTTTTTCCTGTGCTAAAATTGCCGAGAGTAAAGAAATTTAGCCCCAAACGAAGGTTTCGCGGCAACCGGTTCCAAATACAACTGAATAATACACATCGTGTCTACAGGCACTGCTTCTAGACGTAAGCTTTCGCTTTCTGAATGTAACTAGAAGAAGCCTAGTAGTATTGTGAGCAGCAGTAACGACGAAAATGTTATTGTCAACCTAAATATGATGTCAAGAGTTTTCAAGAGTGCTGTGAAATTAAGTACTGCAATTGTGAAGAAAATGTTGACATTTCTGAGGACATTTCAGCAAGGAAGGGTCTTTAAAGTTTGTTAGTGGTTGCCTGTAACTCGTGTAAGATGCACAGCGATGCTCTGACGTCGCCAGTACCAGTTAGTCGACATTACAGTGTAAATATTCAGTTTGCTTATGCAATGCGATGTACTGGAAAGACAGAAGAGCTACCCAGATTTTTGTGCAGTGATGGATTTTCCTCAACGTCCCTGAGATTTGCAGATACAATAAATTAGTACATAATGCTTTACGTGGTGTAAGTGAACCTTCAATGAAAAGAGCAGTAGAAGAAACAGTAGCCTTGTCCGAGAATACAGACATTGTAGCAGCATTTTATGAATCTTGTCAGAGAAGAGGTCATACTTCTCTGAATGGGAAACTGGTAATGTTGTTGTTGTTGTTGTCCTCAGTCCTAAGATTGGTTTGATGCAGCTCTCCATGCTACTCTATCCTGTGCAAGCTTCTTCATCTCCCAGTACCTACTGCAACCTACATCCTTCTGAATCTGCTTAGTGTACTCATCTCTCGGTCTCCCTCTACGATTTTAACCCTCCACACTGCCCTCCAATGCTAAATTTGTGATCCCTTGATGCCTCAAAACATGTCCTACCAACCGATCCCTTCTTCTAGTCAAGTTGTGCCACAAACTTCTCTTCTCCCCAAGCCTATTCAATACCTCCTCATTAGTTACGTGATCTATCCACCTTATCTTCAGTATTCTTCTGTAGCACCACATTTCGAAAGCTTCTATTCTCTTCTTGTCCAAACTAGTTATCGTTCATGTTTCATTTCCATACATGGCTACACTCCAAACAAATACTTTCAGAAACGACTTCCTGATACATAAATCTATATTCGATGTTAACAAATTTCTCTTCTTCAGAAACGCTTTCCTTGCCATTGCCAGTCTACATTTTATATCCTCTCTACTTCGATCATCATCAGTTATTTTACTTCCTAAATAGCAATATTCCTTTACTACTTTAAGTGTCTCATTTCCTAATCTAATTCCCTCAGCACCACCCGATTTAATTTGACTACATTCCATTATCCTCGTTTTGCGTTTGTTGATGTTCATCTTATATCCTCCTTTCAAGACACTGTCCATTCCGTTCAACTGCTCTTCCAAGTCCTTTGCCGTCTCTGTCAGAATTACAATGTCATCGGTGAACCTCAAAGTTTTTACTTCTTCTCCATGAATTTTAATACCTACTCCAAATTTTTCTTTTGTTTCCTTTACTGCTTGCTCAATATACAGATTGAATAACATCGGGGAGAGGCAACAACCCTGTCTCACTCCTTTCCCAACCACTGCTTCCCTTTCATGCCCCTCGACTCTTATGACTGCCATCTGGTTTCTGTACAAATTGTAAACAGCCTTTCGCTCCCTGTATTTTACCCCTGCCACCTTTAGAATTTGAAAAAGAGTATTCCAGTCAACATTGTCAAAAGCTTTCTCTAAGTCTACAAATGCTAGAAACGTAGGTTTGCCTTTTCTTAATCTTTCTTCTAAGACAAGTCGTAAGGTCAGTATTGCCTCACGTGTTCCAACATTTCTACGGAATCCAAACTAATCCTCCCCGAGGTCCGCATCTACCAGTTTTTCCATTCGTCTGTAAAGAATTCGCGTTAGTATTTTGCAGCTGTGACTTATTAAACTGATAGTTCGAAACTGGTAATATACTAGATAATGAATGTCTAACAAAGCACTGCCAGGGTTTTTCAAGTAAATTTATTGTCACCCACGTTTGTGTAGAGAACTTTGATGGCCCAGTTCGAAACATGGAAACAACAGGAGTCATAAACATTTTTAGCAGATCAGAGGTCAGTCGTGGTGTGAACGTGGTGTGAGGTATGTAGGATACATTGGGGGTGGAGACTGTAAAGGACACACTAATGTTGTTAATGACAGACAGTATTGGGCACTCTGACCTAAAAGTTAGAATGTGTTGGTCATGTACAAAAAAGCTCGGCTGGGAAAATTATGTAAGGACTTCAGTGGAAAAAAAGCTGTCAGGCAGAAAACACATAGGTGGTCCACGTCGTCTTACAGAAAGTGAAATTGATTCTTTGACTCAATATTATGGACTAATAACGAGGAGAAATGTAAGAGACTTGGAGAAAGTGACACGAGCTGTTTGGGCAACATGGTTTCACAGAGTGTCGACAGATGAAACTGCACAAATGGTTTGTGTCCGAAAGGAGAAGATTCGTGGTGCAAGTACTGGTTCAGCATTGCTACAGGCATGCAATATACCCACAATCATTCCTTACCACTTGCTGTAATGGAGACAATTAGACCTATATATAGGGATCTGGCAAATAAAAATCTACTTAGGAAATGTATGTGTGGCCTCTCTCAGAATGCAAATGAAAGCTTCAGCTGCTGTATATGGGAGAAAATACCCAAGACTCTATTTGTTCGACTGACAGTCCTGAAGATTGGCGTAATGGATGCAATAATAATATTGAATGATGGCGCAATTTCAAGGATCAATGTTACGAAGAAATTGAACATCCAGACGGGAAGAAATATGTCTCCAGCTCTAACTGCTATTGGCAAGCGGCGGATAACCGAAGCAGAGACAGCTGCAGAAGCTGCTACCAAAGAGTCAAGGATAAAGAAAAGAATGTAGAGAAAATCTATGGAGTATAAGGAAACAGAAGGACAACTGGAGTATGCAGTTGGAATGTTCTAAACAATCATAGTGGTAAGTTATTAAATCTGTATATCTACTTTTGTGATTTGCCGAAAACTTAAATTTTCGTCATGCAGGTACACTTTAATCCTAAATGACTGAAATTAAACTCACAAAAATTCTTACAGATATTTAGAATGACCACCTCTACCTCCCTTGCCTACTATTTCCAGAAAAATTTATAACATGGCGATTATGTCGCTGATATTTGAGCTACATTTTTAAAAATTTTTGTTGTAATAAAATAAATTACTTGTCTTTTTCTCAGATCAGCATCAGGGGAGGAAACTGGAGGCATAAAACACTTATGTGAATGTTGTCTGTACTCTGACTCTTTTTCCAATCTGTGCATTCAGTGGTACCAAAGAAAATGGTACCATTTTTATCCTGTTATAAATATTGTTGTCAGTACCAAAATATAATAAATATCTCAATGATTTTTTGGGAAATTCTTTGACTAATGACCCTACTTGTGGTAAGAGTTTTAGCTATCTCTCATTCATAGATCAGTTGCACTATGAAGGTGAAGATAATGCTAAAAATGCAACCTATTCGGGGGCGTGTCCCCTTAATTCTACTTAGTACCCCGTCTGAACCTGTCAGAGTCGTATGTAGACGTATCAGGGGTCCCACACCAATCCAGTTGCACAAGCTCCAAATCATTACAGAGCCTCCACCAGGTTGAACACTCCTTTGCTCGCATGAAGGGTCCATGGATGCATGAGGTTTTCTCCACACCCGTACACGTTCATCCGCTCAATACAATCTGAAACGAGACTCGACCGACTAGGCAACATACTTTCAGTCATTTACAGACCAATATCGGTGTTGACGGGTCCAGGCGACACGTAAAGCTTTATGTCGTGCAGTCATCAAGAGTACACGAGTGGCCCTTCGGCTCCGAAAGCCCATGTCGATGATGTTTCGTTGAATGGTTTGCGCGCTGACACTTGTTGTTGGTCCTGCACTGAAATCAGCAGCAATTTGCGCTTCCGTCACGCTGAACGATTTTCTTCAGTCGTCGTTGGTCCCGTTCTCGCAGGTTCTTTTTCCGGCCGCAGTAGTGTCGGTGATCTGATGTTTTACCGGATTCCTGATATTCACGGCAAACTCGTGAAATGATCTTACGGGAAAATCCTCACTTCACCCCTACCTCGGAGATGCTATGTCCTATCGCTCGTGAGACGACTATAGCACCACGTTCAAACTCACTTATAGCTTGATAACCTGCCATTGTAGCAGCAGCAAGTGATTTAACAACTGCAGGAGACACTTCTTGCCTTACATAGGCACTGCCGACCGCAGCGCCGTATTCTACCTGTTTGCATGTGTTGTACGTGAAAACGCATGCCTATACCAGTTTCTTTGGCGTTTCAGTGTGTAACCGTTGTTATTAGTTATTGTTTTTGTTGAATTACAACGACGTCTATCGTTATATATTTGTATTATTTCATACAATTTCAAACAGTGATTTCTATTCTTGTCAGATAAAGCTGAAGATGCGTCTATACTGGCGTGAAGCCGATGCTGTGAATAAAGAATCTTCATACAGTTGTGCGGCTATCGGAAACACTTCATCATTGCTGGCTTTTTCAATTGTTATAATCCTTATGTTAATAAAAACTGATGTGTGTTTTTTATTGTTTTCCGTAATGTCTCTGGGCTGTGGTTGTCTCCCCCAGAAAATTGTTGCACGTATTTTTTATTTTATAGTTCTAGACCAGGGGTTCCCACCAAAATTTTCTCGAGGACCCCCTCATCGAGCATGATTGGTGCCTTGTCATATCACAGTATCAAGCACCTGAAAAAGCCAAATTAAGAGTCTTTTTATATGTTTTCTATTTTTGGTACTTAGAAAAAAACATTGACATATTCATTATTGAGAAAATATTGAGCTGCTCATGCAGGAAGCGGACAAAACAAAAAAATCAGTTATCATATGAAATATATTTAATATAATTTTTATTCTAATAGCATCTTGCGGACCTCTCTGGCATAGCTCGTGGACCCCTGGGGGTCCGCGGACCACCTGTTGGGAACCATTGTTCTAGATTACACTAAACTAGACAATACTCACTACACAGTACTTCAATACACCAGGCTACTGCATATCTGAAGCAAAACTCGGTTTCCTCATTTAACGTATTATTAACGTCTGGAGCGCCGATATAAAACGTAAGTTCCACAAAGGCTGAGCGACAATGGATCTAAAGACTACAGCCAGAGGTGCAGCTGTCAGGGTCTTCTTCCACGACCTCCCCGATACTCACCTCGTCGCTGCTTCCGGAAGACCGTTGTAGTTGCGTGCTCTACCAAAGTGCTTCTTCTCGACATCATGTGAAGATTCTTCTTGGTTGTCTCTCGCCGTATAGGCTTGCCGTTAACGGACTGGTATTAGTGCTGTCAGGAAATTCAGCTTCTGCCACAACTGCTGATCACTTACGACACTATCGACTGGTGTATTACCTTCAGAAAATATTTAGAGGCTGTGAATGCGAATATGAAGAGAGTTTCAGGAATTCATATAGGTTCAAAAGCACCTTACTGACTGCTCACAGCTCACTCAGGAATGAAAAATAGTAATGAAAGAGAAACAATGTTATGAGCGAGGGTACGGTTTTCTGGGGTAAACACATAAAATGGGAGACAGTGTTATTAGTTTATTCATCTCAGATATATCAAGGTTAACAGAGTTGAGGTGTAAGTCTACTCAAGCTTTTACAGTACTCGCTATCAACAAGTAAATTTTTTACTTCTGGAACACATAATTTATAAGTTTGAAAGCAGTCTGTTATAAATATCTTTCACATTACACCACCTGACAAAACAAATAAAGCACACAGAAATGTGGAAGCAAACGAAACGAAACTTGATGAGTTGAGGGTGCAAGTGATGTTATTTCAGTGATTACAAAATCTGTAATGTGCCTTAGCAAGCCTGAATTTATTCTGGAGGAGGTCAAGCGGATACTACGAGGGTCGGTCAAAAAGTAATGCCTCCCATTTTTTTTTCTACTTAAAAAAATTAAGTTAAGTGAAAAATTTGAATTTGGCGCCATTCCTCAAACCTTCTTCTGCAATCCACTGCAGTAGTAACTTTCTGTGTCAACAGGTGGCAGCATAGCAGAAGTTTGTAAGATGGCCGACATCGATGTTCGTTTGAAACAGCGTTGTGTGATTGAATTCTTGAATGCAGAAGGTGAAACGCCCATACGCATTCATGAAAGACTGAAGAAGGTGTATGGTGTTGTGACAGTGGATGTCAGCACTGTTAGACGATGGGTTCGTCGTTGTAAGGAAGCTGAAGGGCAAACACCGTTGACTGACGAAAAGCGGAGCGGCAGGCCGGTGAGTGCAGTGACTCCACACAACATTCAGCAAGTTGATGACATCATTCGTGGTGACCGTCGGGTGACTGCAGATGAAGTGTGTCGCATTATTTCTCTTAGTAAAGGCAGTGTGATCACGATTATTAAACAATTGGGGTACTCAAAAGTTTGTGCACGGTGGGTTCCAACAATGTTAACCGATCAGAATAAAGAGGCAAGGAAAACAACAGCCTCCCAACACTTGCAGCGCTTCCGTATGGAGGGAGATGAGTTTCTGAAAAAAATTGTGACCGGGGACGAAACATGGGTGCATTTTTTTGAACCCGAATCAAAGAGGCAGTCAATGGAGTGGCGTCACACAAGCTCGCCGAGGAAGAAAAAATTCAAAACTGTGCGATCGGCAGGGAAAGTTATGGCAACAGTTTTCTGGGATACAGAGGGTGTGATTCTGGTTGATTTTTTGGAGCAGGGATGCACAATAAATTCTGTTCAATACGTCACAACCCTCAAAAACCTTAAAGCACGTCTTCAGCGAGTTCGCCCAACAAAATCAATGGCAGATGTTCTTCTTTTGCATGACAATGCAAGACCACACACCAGTCGTCACACCTCTGACGAGATTGTCAAAATTGGATGGGAAGTTTTGCCTCATCCCCCATACAGCCCTGACCTGGCACCATCAGACTTCCATCTGTTCGGGGCACTAAAAGAAGCTCATCGTGGGATTCATTTTGAAGATGAGGAGGCCGTCAAAACATCCGTGCGTCAATGGCTTAGGAAGCAGAGCTGTGATTTTTACCGTGCTGGGATACATGCCCTTGTTCAAAGATGGACCAAAACTGTAGAGATGGGCGGAGATTACATTGAAAAATGACAAAATGATCCTCAATGTTGTGGTTTTCAACCTATGTAATTGCATTTAAATTTCCTGACAATTAAACGTAGAAAAAAAATAGGAGGCATTACTTTTTGACTGACCCTCGTACAACTCACACAAAGTAATAGATCGCTCTTTAAAAATTTGAACAATCTAAAATGCTTGGAAACAATTCATGTCCATAAAAATGCCATTAGGTCTATTACTGTCGTTGAACACTACAACTGTTATCACTTGATGCAACACAGAACTTGATACAACACAAAATGATAGTCACATCTCGATATATAATTAAGACGGTCGTAGGCGTCCATTACAGAGTGGGTTGATCGGCACTGCTCTTCTGGCACCGGCGCGTTATGGAAATTGTTCAGGGCGTGTCAGTGTCAGTGCAGACGTCTCTCATTTATTTATGCGTCTGTAGGTTGTGATACCATTGTGAGTTACCAACTGTGGCGTTGGACCCCACTATTCGGACGACACCATAATTTCGACTCAGATGAAAAAAAAAGGAAAGAAACTGTATGCTAGATGCACTCACTGATTCGGTTGTGAAGCACGTCCGAAAGTTATTGTGTCATCATTTGAGGCAAGCTCATAACTGTTGTAAATTATTCTTCACTTCCTGGATACAGGCACTGTGACAGATTTGACATCGATGCTGGTCTCACGGGTATTGGGGACAGTTCAGGCAGTTTTGTTAGCCACGGAAGTACCTCAACATCATACTGACAGGTCGTGAGCCATGTACCACATGAGTCGAGCATTATCCTGTTGAAAATGGCTCCACGATACTGTCGCATGAAAGGTAACACATGAGGACACAGGATGTCTGACTTACTGTTGTGTCATCAGAGTTCACTCTATCACTACCAGCCATGACATGAAGTCATACCCGATGGCTCTTCACACCAAGGTCCAGGTCCAGGTCCAAGGTCCAGGAGTAACACCATTCAAAACATTAGAACAATGGGACCTCTCGTCAGGTTTACCTTCACACACGCCAACAATGGTCATCAGGGGTAGTGCCAAATCACGACTCACTGCTGAATACAGTGCGATGTCATTCATCAGTAGATCTAGCTTCCCGGTTATGGTATCTCTCCAAACTCATCCATTTGTATTGTGCTGTTAATGGCAGCTATGGATGGAATAGTGATACTCTAGTTCAGCTGCTGCTAGTCTCCAACCAATGGGGCGGGGTGTTTCAGGGAGTCCATTACACGATCACGGATGGCAGGCGCAGATGTTAAGAGATTACGATGCCCTCGGTGTATTATACGGTAGTCCTCCCTTGTGGTCGTCGGATATGGTAGGCTGGAGTACTGACGATGAGTATGCCTGGTCTCACTTTCCCATGCACTCCAACGTCGGGCCACTGTCATCACTGCACGTCTCCCGCTGCCTCACTTGACCCCCCCCCCCCCCCCCAAACACACACACACTCACTCAAACCTGTGTATTGCATGACACCTATAAGATCCTCCTACAAAGGCTATGCGAAAGAACTAGCTGCCCTTCTATCAGTAATTTATCGTAGATCTCTTGAGCAACGAAAGGTACCTAACGACTGGAAAAAAGCGCAGATCATTCCAGTTTTTAAGAAAGGCCCTAAGACAAATCCACACAACTATAGAGCTATATCGTTGACGTCAATCTGTTGTAGAATTATGGAACATGTTTTATGCTCCAGAACTGTGACGTTTTTGGAAAATTGACATCTCCTCTATAAAAATCAACATAGATTTAAACTCAACTCGCTCTGTTCCACCATGAGATTCACAGTGCAGTGGGCAACGTCTGCTCGCTCTGTTCGTCCGTAAGATTCACAGTGCTGTGGGCAAGGTCGCTCAGGTTGATGCCGTGTTCCTTGATTTCATTAAGGCGTTTGACACCTTCCCGCATTGCCGTTTAGTGAAAAAAATACGAGCTTACGGAGTAGCGGAGCTGACGTGTAATTGGATTCAAAACTTCCTTGCAGATAGAACTCAACATCTCGCTCTTAACGGAGCAAAATATACAGATAGAAAGGTAATATACGGTGTATCACAGGGAGATGTGATAGGGCCGTTGCTGTTTACTTCATATATATAAATGATCTAGTAGAAAGCGTCGGATTGTCTGTAAAGCTAATCGCAGATGATGCAGTTGTCTGAACCAAAGTAGCAACGCCAGAAGATAGTAAGAGAATTCCAGAGAATTGATGAATGGTGCAGGCTCTGGTAGGTGACCCTGAACGTAAATAAATGGAATATATTACGGATACATAGGAAAAGAAATCCAGTACTGTTCAGCTACACTATTGATGACAAACAGCTGGAGACAGCGTCTGCCGTAAAATATCTAGGCGTAACTATCCAGAGCGACTTTAAATGGAATGATCACATAAAACAGATAGTGAGAAAAGCAGATACCAGACTCTGATTCATAGGAAGAATCTTAAGGAAATGTAACTTATCCACGAAAGAAGTGGCTTATAAGCTTGTTCGCCCGATTCTTGACTATGGTTCATCTATTGGGATCCGTATGAGGTTGGACTGATAGGATACATAGAGAAGATCCAACGAAGACCGACGCGTTTCGTCATGCGATAGTTTAGCTGGTGAGAGAGCGCTACGGAGATGCTAAACAACCTCCACTGGCAGACGTTACAAGAGAGGTATTATGCATCACCGAGAGATTTACTAGTGAAATTTCGGGATAACACTTTTCAGGAGCAGTCAGACAACCTTTTACTTCCCTACCCGCCACATACATCTCGCGTATTGAGCAGGAGGAGAAAATTCGATAAATTAGAGCCTATGCAGAGGCTTACCGACAATCACTCTTCCCACGCACTGTTCGCGAATGAAATAGATAGTGGTACCGAAAGTACGCTGCGCCACACACCATTAGCTGGCTTGCAGAGTATGATGTAGATATAGATTCCACGAGCTAGCAAATAGAGACCTACAATGGGGCCCTACTGCAACTCTGACAGGTGCTAATAACAATCTATTCTCACACAAGTGTGCAACTTCGCCGTGTGCTTCACTGATTATTTCTGACATTGTTCAAATTAGAGCTCTGCATTTCGATGGAAACAACCGCTGGAGCCTTTCCCATTTCGTGCCGCTGCTCGACGGCTGGGAAACGTCCACGCTGCGATACGGCTGTGGCCGTCTAATGCACCATGTAGCCGGTTGTCCTCCACCTCTCGGTTGTCGGTTGGACTGTCGAGCTCTGCCGGGCGCTGGAGCGTGCTCACAATCTCGGCCGGTGACAGTACAACTGCCGAGCGCTCTACAGTGCTGAAACGAATTAGAAACCGTGTGTAAACGCAGTTGACGACCTGGCTTTGAGCAGCGCAGACAGCGTTATGGATAAACCAAGTATAGGTCGTAAAGTTCCATTCATGAAACGAAGAGAAGTATTATGGAGAGAATTAGGAGCGGCTCATTAGTCCTGATGAAGAAAGACATGTCGGAGGAGGAGGAGGCGAAAAGTGAAGGTTGGAAATCGGTTGCACTTGTAGTGGATCCTGTCACGCAGGCTTCTGCTGGCTTCGTGCAATGTACCACATGTGATACCATACTTTCGTACCAGTCAAGCACAACAGGTATGATTCGGCACTGCAAAAGTAAATGCGGAGCAGAAGCCCACCGGCCACTTTCAGTACCAAGTAGCATAAAGAAAGTTGTTGTTGATAGGTTGGTCGATATGAGTGGAATAGATTTGCTACCGTTAAGTACTTGTAGTAAGATTAGCTTCAAGAATTATTCGCAGGAGCTCATCAATGTTGGCGTCACTTACGGCAAAGTCAGTATAGAAGATGTTCTTCCGCACCCTACCACTGTATCGCGGCATATTAAAGAAAAGACAGATAAAATACGGGTGACAACGGTGCCCAAGCTAATATGTGCCTTAAGGAACAACATGTGCGCTTATACGCTGATCTGTGGTCTGATAACTACAAGAAGAGAAATTTTTTGACTGTGACGTCGCATTATGTGAATGATGAGTGGCGGCTAGAAACGCTTGTTTTCATTACAACCGAGTTTCCGGACGTACCTAAGACAGGAGAGAACATACGGCATGAAATCGAAGAGCGAATGCTTGAATTAGGAATTAACAAGGATGATCTTACGAACTGTTACTTTGTCACCGACCAAGGAGCTAATATGAAGAAGGCACTTGAATCTTATGACTTTTTGCCTCGCTTTGATCACTGCTTGATGACTCCGCTTCATCACACATTTCAAGAGACGTTTTTAGAAGACGAAGCCCCTGAAATCCTGTCATGTCTACTATCAGCAAGAGCTATAGTAGGCTATTTGAAGAGATCGGGTCACTTGGGGCGTCTGCGGTACCCTGTGAAGCAAGAAGCTGTAACTCGGTGGAACAGTATAATGTTAATGCTCAATTCCGTCATAAGTCAAATCGGCGATATTCGAGATCTACTAGAATCCCTGCGGCAATCGACACTCTTACGAACCTTCCAAGAAGGGTGCGTACGAGACGTTGTCGCTTTTCTAACTCCCTTTAAAGAAGCGAGTTTGGATTTGGAAACTGCAAAGATAACAACGCTGGAACATGTGCTGCCGTGGTGCAAGAGCCTGTTACATCATTGTGAACCAATAGACAGTGACAACGAGGTAAGAACACTTTCAATAGGTTACTATCCTTTATACAACTCTTGAATTATCAGAGTGCAGTTATGTGTATTGGGTTTCCTTTTCAGCTAATGGCGAAAATAAAAAGGAGAGCAGCATACTTCATCACAGAGAAGTGCAAAATTGAGGCTATCCATTACGTTGCCACGGTTGTATGGCCGTCACGGCGTCATTTGAAGAAACTCACAGCAGACGAAAAGCAAGCCGCGTATGCTGAAGTTCGACGATTGTACTCGGAACTGCCCGTAAATGGTAAGGTTCATTCACTGAAACCAATTAGTAAACGAATGTTTGTTTGCTTAACCTGCCATCTTTCGTTAGGCCCCGAGTCGTGTGGGGCCGGACACGAGCGGCTCGGTCCCCCCGTCAACAGGCGAGCCGTGACCGGTCAAACATTGAACGTTGCAGCACTCTAGTGTCTACCAGAGTGAAACAGGTACTCCTCAAAGTTGCCATTTTCTTTCTGGACGCGTACTTCAACAACTTGTGCAGAAACAGCAACACATTGTTGAAATGGTGCGTCGCAGTTCTGCTACCAGCATACGGTGACTTTCTGCACCTGTCACTGTCCCACGAACACGTCTATTTCAAGGATTACATGCTGTAAACTTGCATTGGAATATCTCATGTTGTGAAACGAGAAAGGGCGATCTGTTTTACTTGATAAAAACGTTCTGTAGCCAAGATCGTGTAAGTACTTATTTATTTTTGACAATCTGTTTCAGCAGACTTTGCTGTCATCTTCCGGTCTTCAAATCTTTTTTGTTACAAAACGTGTTCATTGTGAGTTCGCACTTCGTGCCAGGTTCTCATATTAGCGGATAAACTATAGCACATTGTGCAAAAGTTTATTACAAATAAAACGTTTACAATCGTAAAGCACGTTTTGCACATAGCCATGTCCGTAATTGTAGCACTAAGCGATGATTGGTTATTCTCAAAAAACACAATTTACAGTAAAATGTATAATAAAACATATTGTACTCAGTTCACATGCAGCGTGACCGCAATCTTCTCATTTGAGACAATGCCATACGTCTTGAATTTTGTCGCTGCTTAAACGACAATCGTCACTTGCCTCCAGTAATACCATTCACTGATGACGTCACGTTTGCATGGAACAGAATCAACAGCACACATAGTAATTATCGCTGGTGGCAGAAACTTCCATATGTTACAGTGGAAACCAATTTCCAAGTTTAGAACGACACGATTAGTAATATGTTGATAGCTCCAGTCATTTTAGAAGAGCGAATGACGGGACAGTATTACTGGCACTTTTTGGAAAATTCGTTTGTTGAACACCACGAAGAGATTTTGTCGTACGCAGACTGTAATGTGCTTTCAGCATGATGGGGCCCCTCTGCACTTTACCAGACGTGTGAGGGAACATCTCAAACGCACTTGCTCCAATCGTTCGAATGGGCGTGATAGTACAATTAACTGGCGACCAAGATGGACTGCTGATCTTACGCCATCAGATTTTTATGAGGTTTGACGAAGTCTGAGGTGTAGAATCGAAAGGTTGTAACCTCCCCCTCTGTCCTAATTCCCGCTATTGTCCACAATAAGCAAAGTCTTTTATGAAAATTTGAGAGGGGCGAAGATTACAATAAAACATTCTAGTTTACTTACCTTTTCGTGTACGGTTGGCTCCAGTTCTTCTTGTCTAGGGTTCTGATTCTTGAAGCTGAAATTCTCACGTTTTATGTCCTCATGTTTCAACTGATCTAAATAAATTTGAAGATTGTGGTTGCAGAATTTTTGTTGTTACCTTAATACCTTCTGTCACATTTTAGTATATCATACAGTCTTTTGAATTTTCACATTAACAAAGCCGAAATTACAGTGTTCGCCCAGAGTACAAAAATACGTCCAATCACATCAGAGGCATGCTTACTACTCTCTCAATCAGTGGAAATAACAATATTCCAAAGGACTTCCAAGTTTCCTTGGCAAATGAATTTCTAATAGTTTCGATTAGTATTTCATAAATTAATCTATAAATACTCGTTTTGGAAATAAAACCGCCTTTCCCTGCTGCCACTTAATTTATTTTTTCCAGACTCGTTTCGCCTTTTTCTTGTTCTGAGGCATCATCAGTGGAATGGTTTACTGTGATCTGCGTTTCCTCTCATCTGTCAGAAGGTCGCATTACCACTTTATTACCTATATCTAAGCACAGTTTCTTTTATGTGGTGTACTATTGTTCTTTTGTCACTCCGTATAACTATTCCTTCTGACACTGTGCTTTTGGCAACGGCCGGCCGTTGTGACCGAGCGGTTATAGCCACGTCAGTCTGGAACCTTGCGACCACTACGGTAGCAGGTTCGAATCCTGCCTCGGGCATGAATGTGTATGATCTCCTTAGGTTAGTCAGGTTTAAGTAGTTTTAAGTTCTAGGGGATTGATGACCTCAGATGTTAAGTCCCATAGTGTTCAGAGCCGTTGGAACCATTTTAGCAACGTAAATATTGCAACTTCGTTACGTGTTTCCTCTTCTTTGCCACGCCAAACGAACTTCGAATCCAGAAATAAACGTAGTAAATAGTACTAGATTGCGTAATTAATAACAGAAATTTTAAGTGTGTCAAATAATTCATAATTTCAAATGCTTCTATAAAAATATTTAACTGCTCATTCAGAGCTAGTACTCATCGGTTGTAACATCCAAAATAAAGTAATTCCATTTCATAAGTCTTAGCTGGAAATGTAACATATTTTGTATAAAATTATATGAAATGTTTCATAAAAGCAGCTGATACTAAACTGTCCAAAATTTGAAAAATTCTAGTGGAATCCACAACTATTGTTGAGGAAAAGTAATGCTAGAGGAGGATGTCCCGTTACAAGATAAACACGCTATATGAACTATTTGGTTGCATCATGGACGCTGCTGCGCTCATCTGGGAAGGTGCAGAGGGAGACAGAGAAGGAACGCAATCTGTTCTCCCCAAAGTGCACAAATGCAAAAGTTGACTATGGGATATTCGAGCATTTACCGTGGACTATACAATAGCTGTAATGTGACGGCAGAACGGGATAGTGAAGTACCTCGGCTTGTTCTGTTTTCGAAAGCGGAGAGGATTCCAGTCTGTTGTAGTGCCATGTACCTGTGTCTCTGTTTGAAAGGGAAGGTGCGACAGCCGTTTTGGCTTGATTTCGCGTGCGACTTGTATGTAAACGGTTGACCCTCACGTTTTTGGTAGTGTTTTTATAGCTTCTGGCAAATTTCACTTCAAGATAAAATGTTAATTTTAATTTACGATCTTAAATGAGATTTAATCTTAAAGTTCATGCCATTCGCTATACGTTACTTATATAATACGATTATATGTGTCACACATTGCTACACATAAAAGTTCTTAAATTAAACTGTGCTCCTAGGGCGAAACGGGACAAGTGAAATGTGGTATTGTTCCGTTCTACCAAGTCATTTTTTGTGTAAGTAGATTTCAGACTGTTATTGTTGTTGTCTTCAGTCCTGAGACTGGTTTGATGCAGCTCTCCATGCTACTCTATCCTGTGCAAGCCTCTTCATCTCCCAGTACCCACTGCAACCTACATCCTTCTGAATCTGCTTAGTGTAGTCATCTCTTGGTCTCCCTCTACAATTTTTACCCTCCACGCTGCCCTCCAATACTAAATTGGTGATCCCTTGATGCCTCAGAACATGTCTTACCAACCGATCCCTTCTTCTGGTCAAGTTGTGCCACAAACTTCTCTTCTCCCCAATCCTATGCAATACTTCCTCATTAGTTATGTGATCTACCCATCTAATCTTCAGCATTCTTCTGTAGCACCACATTTCGAAAGATTCTATTCTCTTCTTGTCCAAACTATTTATCGTCCATGATTCACTTCCATACATAGCTACACTCCATACAAACACTTTCAGAAATGTCTTCCTGACACTTAATTCTATACTCGATGTTGACAAATTTCTCTTCTTCAGAAACGCTTTCCTTGCCATTGCCAGTCTAGATTTCAGACTATATATTCCTTTTTTACTCTAGATTTTCCAGGCGGTGTGAACTTATATTAGAAAGACTGACAGACAGCAATTTCAGCCGTTTTATCTCCTGAAATTGGAGTTTTAAAAGCATCTAAGGACTTTAACATGCTCAGATCGAAAATTTAAAAATGTGTTCAATATATAACAAGAAGAGGAGCTGGTAGCATACCTGTTAACAATAGAAAGCAGACTCTTTGCTACCATGCCGGCCGGGGTGGTCTGGCGGTTCTAGGGGCTACAGTCTGGAACCCGAGACCGCTACGGTCGCAGGTTCGAATCCTGCCTCGGGCATGGGTGTTTGTGATGTCCGTAGGTTAGTTAGGTTTAAGTCGTTCTAAGTTTTATGGGACTGATGACCTCAGAAGTTAAGTCCCATAGTGCTCAGAGCCATTTAGGTGAGTCACCTAACATTACGGCTGGATATATTTCGTAAACCACATCAAATACTGACGAATCGATTCCACAGACCGAACGTAAGGAGAGGGGCTAGTGTAATTGGTTAATACAAACCATAAAATAATGCACGGAAGTATGTTTTTTTTGCTACCATGATGAAACATTTTACTTTCAGCCCGTCAGCTAGCAGAAAGGATTAGCTTACCAGGCACATTTTACAAAGAAAGGGGTCTAGTTGGACAAGATTTTTTACTAGGCGTCACACGTGGTCTATTGGCAAGCCCGAAATTCATCTGGTGCACGAGCAATGGGAATCAACAAGTAACAGTGACAGTAACTTGGCACTAACCATTAAAAATATTTTTCAAAAAGGTATTACAATATTTTATTATTGTTAATGATTTTTCAAATCTAAATCGTTCATTAAACGACCCCATGTCCTAGTTTTAAGACGATAGTCCTAATAATTTCAACGCTTATAGGGCAACTTCACGGAGAACTTATCTTATTGCATTTTGTCCCGTGGATGGAGCAGAACAGGAAATAGTGGTATGCGAGTAGTATTTTACCAATTTTAAAAATAAATGACACACAGTTTTAAGTGAAATTGAAGTAATATACGTTAGGTTATGCCACAATGCGATTATTATAAGTGTAACAAGTGTTTTCTCGTGTTCCTTTATTTTCCAAGAATTGTTGAGCATCAAGTGTACTGTTCCGTCGCGAACTTCCCTTGTTTGTAAAAGGACGGTTTTAGTAACTGTTGTGTACACTGCTCGTACACCATGCGTATTTTCTGGCTTGCGAATAGACGACGTAGGGCGCCTAGTAATGAATCCCATAAGGCAGTCCTGGCCTGTATGTACATGTGTAAGGTTGACAATTTATTGAATAATACAGAAAATAAATAGCAATGTACATTAAATGTTTTCTGTCTCAGAAACCATTCTACATAGGGAATACGCTCATAAGAAGTTTTTTGCTTCAAATGGTAGAGCCTGTTCATATGCCTGAATACTGACCAATCGTCCTATGACACCTAGTACAAGCCGGCTGGACAGGTTGCTCACAAGTTCAACAATTTGAAACGATTGCTTGTTTTCCAGTTGCTCATCCGTTGCCCCCGCACTGTTCTCGTTCCTGGTGGACGATCGCAGCTCTGCCTCAGAATACAGACTGGGGTTGTCAGGTTCTGTAAATGCTGCTATGGAAGACCAGACATTTCAAGTAACTTCCATAATATGAATTTGACCCTCACTACCCCAGTAGAAATAATGTCCATCATAAAATCTTTAAAATAAAAAAAACATCTAGTATGTATGATGAAATTCATCAAAATTAATTAAAGAATGTGTTTCTGAGTTAAGTAAAATATTAAGCTATCTGTGTAAGCAGTCATTTGTCAGTGGAATATATTCTGAATGGTTGAAATATGCTGAAGTTAAGCCACTGTTTAAAAAGAGAGATAACGAAATAGCATCAAATTTCCGTCCAAATTCACTTTTTCCAGCATTCTCCAAAATTTTAGAAAAAGTAATTACAATCGGCTTTATATCCACCTTATTTCAAATAACATACTGTCAAAGCCGTAGTTCGGATTTCTGAAGGGTTCTGATATTGAGAAGGCTATCTATACTTACAGTGAAAATGTGCTTAATTCATTAGACAAAAAATTGCAGGCAACTGGTATATTTTGTGATCTGTCAAAGGCATTTGACCGTGTAAATCGCAATATCCTTTCAAGTAAATTAGAATACTATGGTGTAACAGGAAATGCTGCAAAATGGTTTAAATCTAATATCTCTGGCAGGAAACGAAGGGTGTTATTAGGAAAGAGACGTGTATCAAGCTAACAGGCATCATCCAACTGGGAACAAATTACATGTGGCGTCCCGTAAGGTTCCATTTTAGGCCCTTACTTTTTCTTGTGTATGTCAATGACCTTTCATCAGTAACACTACCAGAAGCCAAGTTCGTTTTGTTTGCCGATGATACAAACATTGCAATAAATAGCAACTCCAGTGTAGTTTTAGAAAGGTCAGCTAATAAAATATTTGTGGACATTAATCACTGGTTCCTAGCCAATTCTTTGTCACTAAACTTTGAAAAAACACACTACATGCAGTTCAGAACTTGTAAGGGGTGTCCACGAGTATATACCTAACATACGGTGACAAGCAGATAGAAGAAGTGGACAGTGTTAAATTCTTGGGATTACAGTTTGATAATAAATTCAACTGGGAGGAGCACACCACAAAACTGCTCAAGCATCTTAACAAATCTCTATTTGCAATGCCAATTGTGTCAGACATAGGAGATATAAAAATGAAAAAGCTGGCATACTATGCTTACTTTCATTCCATAATGTAATATGCAATTATTTTTTTGGGTTAATTCATGAAGCCAAGCTAAAGGTTTCCAGGCACAAAAACGTGCAGTAAGAGTTATATGTGGTGTGAACTCAAGAACATACTGAGGAAGCCTGTCTAGGGAACTGGGGATACTAACTACAGCTTCCCAATATATTTATTCCTTAATGAAATTTGTCATTAAAATATATCACTTTATCAAACCAACAGGTCAATTCATGGAATCAATACTAGAAATAAAAATAATTTTCGCAAGGATTTAAAATCACTTATTTTGTACAAAAAGGTGTGCATTATTCAGGAACACGCATTTTAAATAACTTGCCAACAGCTATACAAAACTTAACAATCACTGAAATTCAGTTTAAGAGAAGCCTAAAGGATTTATTGGTGGCCAACTCCTTCTACTCCATTGATGAATTTCTTCGTAGGACCAACTTATATATACAGGGTATCCCAGCTATCTTGTCCACCCAAAATATCTCTGGAACAATATCAGCTATTGGAAAACGACTTTCACCGGTATCATTGTAGGGCTGGGGCCCATGAATGTACATATTTGGAAACATTCTAAAACGAAAGCTGCATGGGTGCTTAATTAAATAGAATGCTAATAATTTTAGTTTTAGTAGCTGTATGTGGGGTTACGCAGTCTCGTAACCGGTTGGCCCTGAATAATATTAGTACGCAATCTGACTGCACAGAATAACAACAAAGAATGAAAGGAAATTTCCGTTAATACACTTAATTAATTAAGTCCCCAGCAACTATAAAAGCTACGAAACAACAAAGTATAAGTGTAACTGTTCTGTGTGTGGAAGTGTGATTCAACATACACATCTGGCACGGTTCTTCCTCAATACAATAAGATGCTTTAAACGCCATTTACAATGAAATAATTAAAAAATACCAGAAATACTATGAATGCACATGGAAACCAGAATTACACTCTAATACATGAACAGAAGCCAGATGCTTTGTTGACTCAACCTGTGAGCAAGAGGCATTGTTAGTTAGGAAGTTTGAAATAAATTTAAAAAAAATTCGTTACCTTCATATATATTCACGAAAAATACACTCTGATCATCACAACATCCCCAACCGAAAACATATGGTGTCTTGCCCAACAGAACAACTAGTACTCTATCGACGTCTCAACAAGCACAGATCACGCCTACCTCAGAACTACCACTGCACTCACCAACTTCTCAGCAGCAACTGCCAGTGGAGGCGGCTGAATAATACTCTTTGGCGCAATCTCTGGCGCTGTGGCTCAGTGTAGCCACCTTTCATATGCCCCTCCTCCACGGGCTGGAATTTGATGGTATTTTTGCCAGCATTGGTGGTGAAAACACCACCAAATTCGTCCAAAAAATGCAGACAAAAATAAAGGCTAATATTAAATAAGTAAATACCACATAACTAAATAAATTTTGGCTTTGCACTGACCCTTCAATAATCTAATATATAGAATACAGTAAGGAATACAAATGCTTGCATACATGTGATTTTACATAATAGTTTACACAAGTATCATGTGGTTAAACAATCCAATCAATAGCTTCAGCAATGACGAAGAGGTGCAGGTAAGAGTCTCATAGCATTTCATAAACTGTAAACACGAAAAAAATCAGTTTATACAAATATTCACATAAAATCCTTTCAATAGTTCAATAAACAAGTAGAGTAGTTGACAGTTCCGGCAGTAGCACCCAGCAATGGTCAACAGGTGCAAATAGCAGTCTCATAACATTTCATCAGCAGTATTTAAGCGGCTTTCAGTAGAAGCAGTTCCATCAGTGGCACGCAGTAATGTTGAGCAGTTGCAGACAACAACAAGTAACATTATTTCAGTAGAAGCAGTTGCATCACTGGCACCCAGCAATGTTGAGCAGGTGGAGACACCAACAAGTGACATCATTCCAGTAGAAGCAATCCATTAGTGGCACCCAGCAATGTTGAACAGGTGCAGACACCAACAAGTGACATCATTTCAGTAGAAGCAGTTCCATTAGTGGCACCCAGCAATGTTGAGCAGGTGCAGACACCAACAAGTGACATCATCTCAGTAGCAGCAGTTCGATCAGTGGCACCCAGTAATGTTGAACAGGTGCAGACACCAAGAAGTGACATCATTTCAGTAGAAGCAGTTCCAACTGTGGCACCCAGTAATGTTGAGCAGGTGCAGACAACAACAAGTGACATAATCAGTAGTAGCAGTTCCAACAGTGGCACCCAGTTATGTTGAACAGGGGCAGGTAACAGTCCATAATACTCACTATCACTAATTAGACAGTTCATCAGAGTTTATCAGCAGAAATTAAACATTTCCAAGTGGCACCCACCAATGTTGAACAGGTGCAAGAACGAACAACAGTTTGAATGCACACACAATTGCTTTTACAATATCATTATCAATGCTCTTACACTAAACATACAAATTATAATAAACACACAAATGATATCAGATAATTGTCATATTAACTATTACAAATACACAAATATCAGTAAACCTATAACATTTATGGGTGTCAGTGCAAGCCACAACAAACAAGTAAAATAATATTTAGGAGATAGGTCGGTACCAATTATTTGGGATTAGGAAAGGAAAACACACAAAACCCACTCACTCATCTTTCATCCACATTTAAGTACTACTGTGTAATTGAATAGTGTTAACTGTGTAAATGCAATTCTGTCAAAATTTGATGCTCAATATGTGTATCAAGTAGTAGTGGTACAGTGTATAACAGTCAATAATAGTTAGTCAACGTAATAGTCATCATGTCAAGACCAATGTTTGCCAAGCCAACTTTTTCTGAACAACTGTCAGTTTGCCAAGATATGCAATTACTTCATCTCTCCAAAAAAGAGTATATACTGCTTATTGATGTAACAAAGTGTGAATGTAGACAATCTTCCTTCTACTTGAGTGTTCTAGTCTACCATCTTCATCCTCCTTGTTCCATATAAACCAACAAAAAAAATATGCTCCTCACTTACTTTACCTCTTGTCCACCAAAACTCCAATAATTATCAACTTCACACAATCTCAATACCTCAATAATACCTCTTCAATACGTCGATACATATAAACCTTATCGCCAATATCATTTCACTTCCATAACAACTTTTTCCTCTAGTCAGTCTTCTCGAACAAGTACAGATAAAATCCTAGTGCAAACTTCAATTCATCATCCCATAAAATCCAAAGACATAATGTCCACACACAACCTCTGTGTAATCCACCTGACCCGAATCTTCTACTCATTATGAATTATAAAATACATTTTGGTTACCTTGTCCATCATTCAATAAAAGAAATGCATACATGACCTTTAACAGCCTTTAGTTTGAATAACTTTCAGTAAGTAAGTACGAGTATGGAGTGTGAATAATCGTAATATTTCACAGTGTGTACACCACTTCAAGAATCATGGCAAAACAGAAGCAAACATGTGGAGTATTTCTTGTGTCAAGTGTCATTTGCTATTTCAATTGCTCATGAAGAATGCAGTATAATAACTGTCAATGGTCTAAACCTAGTGTTGGTATGTCATATCGTTCGCTTCCTTCCTATTGAAACGTCCCCTTAGAAAAATTATACACGACTGTGCTTAAATTGACACACAATATTTTTAGCGCAACGCAATCTGACTTTCAAAAATCCCTACGAAAGAATGGCCCTGACTAACATTACCTATACGTTTCACAAATCACTTACCTCAGAAAAATCTTCGTTACTCAAGCTACTGCAATACAGCGAGCGCCACTACTGCCAGCTAAATAAAAGATTCAAACTACTGAAGGCACTAACTACTGATAGGCATAGTTAGCAAATGAAAGATTTTAATAGAGAACAAACAATGTATTTACCTCACTAGTCATAATATATATAGCAGTTCATGACACCAATTCTTACAAATTTCAAAACTCCGCCATCTCTCTCCCCACGTCCACCACTTCTGGCGGCTCACCTCCAACTGCGCAACGCTACGCGCTGTTAGCATCCAGCTGCCGCTGCCCAACACTACAATGGCAGACAACAATGCAAACCAGCCACAGACTGCACAAGGCACAGCCAGTGATTTTCATACAGAGCGCTACGTGGCGGCGGCGTTACCAATAAAAAAACCTAAACAGCCTACTTACAAATGAAACACTTAAAGTAGTAAAAGAGTTTTGCTATTTGGGGAGCAAAATAACTGATGATGGTTGAAGTAGAGAGGATATAAAATGTAGACTGGCAATGGCAAGGAACTAGCCACAGACTGCACACAGCACAGCCAGTGATTTTTCATACAGAGCGCTATGTGGCGTTACCAATAAGAAAACCTAAACAGCCTACTTACATAGCCCCCATGCTCCCCCAAAAAAATTTACAAATTGTTTTGGGCAGTGGCCAATACAGATTTGAAAAAAATTTTGATAATTATGATCACAATAACAAAGAAATCAAATGCACACACTTATTGATACAATGTTGGTCAAAAGCTAAAATTTTCTCACAGTCCATATAGACAATCCTGATCATTCATCACAGTAAAATTGCAGTGTTTTTCTCAAAATCTGAGCAATAAAAGAAATTGCACACAGAAGTAGTGGATTTCCATGCAGTCTTGAAGAAGTAGTGTTGTCCTTCCAACAGAAAGACAGTGCTGACTCTCGACATGCAGACAGGTAATGGGCCACAACAGAGGAAACCCACAGCAGAGTCAGTCGAAGTTTTGAAGAATATTGGTAGGTTGGTCATCACAGAGTAGACCCCTTGTAGTCCTGGTAGAGATTACGGTATTGGTGGGCCACCAGAGATGCAGACCCACTGTAGACCTTGTAGAAATAATGGTATTGGTGGGTCATCAAAGGTGTAGACCCACTGTAGTCTTTGTAGAGATGGCCAGCAGCCATCTGTTTGACTGTGCAGGCGCACAATCACCATCGAAGAGTCTTGCGGATAATATAGCAAGTCCATAACCACAACTTGTGCACTCACAAAAATTGTTTTTGAAGTGTCCTTAGAACCAGCAATGCTGTTATCCAGTCCCTTACTGAATTATTAACACACGTGCAAACACTATCAGTCCCTACTTCTCACATATTGTCCATATACTATGACCAACAGAAACATGTGCAGTGAAATGTAATTTACAAGTTACTTAATTTGATGAACTGGTGTCAATTACAATTTTATAACATAAGAATACAATAACAAAGGTACAAAATATATCATTAAAGAACATAACAATACAGATAACATTTGTAGTAGTACAGGCTTTTCAAAAGAATAGAAATAGCAAATATATCAGTGTTACAAAAATTTCGACATAAGTACATACATAAAAGATCAGAATAACTTTTGAAACATCAACTTCACACATGAGCATTAGAACAAAACAGAATAAATAATGTGTAAACATCTTTACTAAGTAAATAACATGTTATTAATGCAAATTATATTTGAGGATAACAGTATTCCTCATCATAGTGAATGTAGCTTAGTATTAGAAGAGAAAAAATTCTATGAACAGTACACAGAGACAGGAAGAAAATAAATACACAAGGGTACACAAACACATAGTGGGATAACACAAAAGGAAAGGACAGGGTTTGTTTTCAGGGTAACATTTGGTACTAGAGTCCAACCCAAAACTTCATTCCATAGATCGCCCCTCTTATTTCAACATTTGCTCCAGCCAAAAAAAATCCTATCCAAGCATGCTTTCTGTATTCTGTTCGCATCCTCTTTCAAAAATAGTTTTCCTCCACTGTACACTACTTTTTTGGCTAAACCATTTTCTTATAGCTTCTCAATGCTTTTCTTCCAATTCATCATAGTTAGTTTCTTATATAGTCTACCCCCTCTTAAGCTAACTTAAACCTACTGAGCTCAGATGCTAAACTAAGGGACGAGGCAATGCAGCAGCACAAAACAATTAATACAACAGCAATGACAAAAAAAAATGCAAGTAAGCATAGCGAGCAGCAATAAATGTAATAATTTATATCTAAACATGACAAAGCTCAAGCAGAAAAAATGTTACACTAAAGACAACAATGCAGATAAGGACAATGTCTGTTCACATCTTAATGTCTATGTAATTAAAGTGGTGCACGACAAAAACTAATGCTACAACAAATTACCAAGTACTTGAAAAGAAAATTATATATACAGTTACTGTTATTAGTCGCTTCTTATTGCTCTTTCCATTCCAAGAGTTCCTTTTTCGAAGAATGTGGATTATAAAATAATTATTTAATAGATCTGTTGACAGAAAGTGTTCACATTAGCAAATACATTTAATTTTATTTTATAAAACCAATGCTGCAACACAGCTGGAAAACAGATATCAAATGAAATAAGCAACTATGTACAAAGCATAAAAAATCATTCAATAGCAATGCGACATTTCATAAGTTAGTACAAATTCTCTCAACTCTTGTAGAAAGGCACTTGTCATAATCAGGTGTGCAGATGTAAGAATGTTTCCAAGAAATAAGCGTATCGTATTTGCGGTGCTTTCTACAAAGGACTGTCAATAGCGAGGATAATGGCCTCCCTTTTTATTTTTTTCACCTGTGCCTCTGAAAGGCACACAGTAATGGCTTGTTTTCCGGTGGCTGTCGCCCAGCTGGGTGCCCACGACGCATTACATGCAGGTGGTCACTTAACTGTCTTACCGAAATTTTTACGACACCAGTTTCCGCTACAGTGGCAGTCTCATATAAAAAAATTCACAGGTCAAGAACTTGCGTTACAAATCTGTAGAAACAAAATCTTATTGATATAACAGTGTCCAAAACATTTTCGTCGGCATTGTAATACATTCATTTACATACATTTCATAACTCTTAAAGTACGATTCTTGGTTTCCAACTACCTTTTTCACAAACCAGAGTCCCTAACCACTACTCATTATTCCTCGCTTTATTACACATATACATATTTGTAGACACTTCTTCAATATTTCATCATAATAAATACGTAGCATAATAAAATTCCTCATATAGCATCAGCCTATTGGTCATAAACATACCGCAACAGCGTAATACACGTAGTCATCGTAATAATATCATAACACCTCAGTCAACTCTCAAAATCGTCGTAGCTTCCTCCAATAATTTCAAAACCTAAAAAAATTTTCTCTGCTCATGTCAAAAGTGTCATCTACCTCAAACGTACTTTAAAAATCATGATCTCATACGAAATATGTCATTCAAAGCTCTCATAGGATCACAATGGTTCCGAAAAAATATGAACATTTCACAAAGTACAGACAAAATACAATTTTGTAAGTGTGAAGTTATCCAACTGTGTAATTACGTAAACATCTGTCACTGATGTAGTAAAATAAATGTTTGTCTCTCTCAGTTAAATGACCAGATAGCTGTGTAATTTATGTTTTAGAGAAATATGGTACCAATGTGTAAATTTGTATAAGCAAATACCATATTAGCTAGGGCTCCTTGTGCTTGCCATACACATGGTACACAAAGTAAGCGTGTACCCCCCTGAGGATTAATGTAATTATACCCTCAGGTGTTACAGATTACAGCAATGGAATGAAATGTATCAGGGAAAACCTTTGTATCATTGTAATTCAAAAATCTTTAAAAATAAATGTTTGAAGTACAAAATTAGTCACTCAAATACGTGTCCTGCAGCGCTAAATGTGCGTCTTGTTGTAAGATAATTCTGTGGAAGTGTCGTAGTTATCGTCCTCTGTAAGCAAAGTTCTGTTGAAGTCAATGTACTTACCTTGTAATAAACGAAGTGAATTGCTTTGCGTATAGATATCTTAGTTATTACGTTTATTGCCATGATGAAGGAAGTGCTGTGCTGTAACGTATTGTTGTGCTACAGAAAAGGCTGTCTCGTTGTAGCTGTACCACAAAGTTACTACTAAAACATGTTTTCCTGTGCAGATATAAAACAGATACACCGCAAAAGCACAATGTAAATCGTGTCACATATTAGTAGCGTCGTGATATAATCGTGTAGCTATTAGAGAAATCAAATGCTAAGTCGTCTTTGATCTCACCGAATGTACTTCAAATAAAGAATGTATTTTCAAGTAAACCAAAATGTTGCATTAAAATCTCATTAGCAGTACTGGTAAATGTTCTAAGTATGTAAGCCTTATAGTCGTTACGTAGTCGTGCAACTAACAAGCAAGAATGTACACACACAATAACACTGTGACGTCTGTTCACTATAACAATGCACTCGTAAATACTGTCTAAATATGTTCCGTAGGTTCTAGATTGGATAGTAAACTTCAAACATTGTTGCATATTAACAGTTTATAAGTCTGACAAAGCATACTATTAATGTAAAGTGAAAAGTTATATGGCAAAGGCAAAGTTAAAAAGCAGATTATCTTTCAATAAACGGTTTTACACGTGAAATGTAGTACAATCCTTTACTCTTCCTAGTGCTCAGAGTTAACTTAAACGCAATTATCATGCGGTATACGTCGGTAAAGAATACTGGAATTTTTCTCAAGTTTAGCTTATGTTATGTTTCTCTGAGCCAGCCGGAGCACGCGGCTGCCTGCGGTGCGAGTCATTGTCTCTTTGTTGGCGCGCGCCGTTATTGGGATTAGGAGACCTAACTTCTACAAATTCACCTTGCCGAGAGGGTCCAGCTCTGTTTGAATCCCACCAGTTCTGCTGCAATTCAGGTCTGTCGTTACGATCATATCGTGTGTCGTCATGTCGGTAGATTCCATTGTTTGTTTCTTGTCGGTCACGTGGTGGGGTCTTGTGTAGCTTGAGACCAATATGCTGAGAGGAAGGCATGATAAAATTCTCCTTCACTATGACAATCGTGAATGACCGATCGCATTCTTACAGCTGGTTCATTCTCCAAGTAGCCACACATAAATTCTAATCTGTGCTCTAATGACCAGTTGGGAGGAAAACAATGAGAGAATTGATGGAGCCACGCTTGTGGATGAATGTCGTTGCCAGAATTCTTAAATGTTTTGAATTTACGTGCAGTAATGAACAGCTTATAGTCAAAATCATCGTGTCGGCGGGTAGCACATCGTTCATTGTTACGTCGTGTCGGCAGTTCCATCTCAAAATTCGGTGCACCTTGCCAATTTCTTTCACAATTTCCGAAATGCCCTGTGTTATTATTTTGTGGCTTTTCCGTATTTCTAAGTCCCTCTTCCCGTGTTGGAGCGCGACTGTCCTCTGAAATACGTAATTCTTGTATTACCTGTGTCAGCTGATCTTGCACTTCCCGGATTTCTCTTTGGTGTTGTGTATTAATTTGATTCTGATTTTGTTTGAATTTCCTAATTTGTTCGCACTCTTCTGTATCATTCAGATCATCATCTACCTTTGTAGATAAGTTAGTGAACTGATCTGAAAGTTCGGCTACTTTCTCCGATAGTGAACACATTTCCTCAGTGTGTTTTTCTGAACCAAGTTTCAGAGTGTCCATTTGTGTTGAAATCGAATCTACTGTGACCTTTAAGTTTTCCTGAGTTCTTGCAAGTTGCGTAACCGAATCGGTGGATGCAACTGAGTCCATTTTAGCTTGCAAGGTGTCGTGATTTTCACGAACAATAGTTTGCAGTTCTTTTATGGCTGCTTCATGAATCTGTAATGCCTTTTCATGCCGCGAAAAAATAGGTTGAAAATGCTCACAAATTTGTGTTTTTACGTCATTATAGATTTTTTGTCATTTCGATTCAATGTTATGTAACTCAGTAGATAAATCGTCACGTGTTTGTTCAAGTGTGCTGTCTAACTTCCGAAGATTTTGTTCCATTGTGTCTAACTGTTGCTGTGTTTGTCTCTGGTGTTGTTCCATTGCGTCTAACTGTTGCTGTGTTTGTTTCTGGTGTTGTTCCATTGTGTCCAACTTTTGAAGATTTTGTTCCATTGTGTCTAACTTTTGAAGATTTTGTTCCATTGTGTCTAACTTTTGAAGATTTTGTTCCATTGTGTCTAACTTTTGAAGATTTTGTCCCATTTGTTTCTGATTTTGTTCAAGCGCTGTGTCTAACTTTTGTAGCCTTTGTCCCATTTGTTGCATTAACTGTAATAACAGTGCACTGGTGTCTGAAACATGTTCTCAGTGCTTTTCGGCAGTGCATTTGAACCGGCAATATTCGCATTTTGAAAAGCAGAAAATGTGTCTTGATTTATTTGAGAAAACGGTGAGGAAGCAAAATCTGAATCTACAGTATTTGCAAGATTGTGTCCTATCATTTCGGAATCCTGAGGAGAGCTGTTGCCGACCGATCGATCGATAATGCTTCCCTGTTCACTAATTGTTTCACTGCCTACACCATTATTTGCAGCCCGCTCCATTTCCCTATGCGCTATTACCAAATTACTACTTTGAACGTTAGTGAATTCATTACATGGTGACGCTAACACACTGCTTTCGTCTGCACTGTCATTTCTCAGTTTACTTTGGAGCCTAGTGTTACGTTTTTCACACGCCATTATTGTCACAATTTTTCACACAACACAGAAAAACACAATTTGAAGAACAAAAATAAGAGAACACATTAACATAGCACTGAAAATAATATCCAGTTAATTGCAAGCGCAGCTGCGAAATACTTCATGCAAAACTACATGCATGCCAACACTATTTTACTGTACAACAATGAAAGACTGCAACTACAAAGGAAATTCTCTCTACGATTACGCGCTAGCAATAACAAAAGCTACACTAATTACACAAACTACAAGGAAAAAATCAGAAGATTCCAGTGAGGTATCCTTGGCTAAGGGTCGACATATGAAACGTCCCCTTAGAAAAATTATACACGACTGTGCTTAAACTGACACACAATATTTTTAGCGCAACGCAATCTGACTTTCAAAAATCCCTACGAAAGAATGGCCCTGACTAACATTACCTATACGTTTCACAAATCACTTACCTCAGAAAAATCTTCGTTACTCAAGCTACTGCAATACAGCGAGCGCCACTACTGCCAGCTAAATAAAAGATTCAAACTACTGAAGGCACTAACTACTGATAGGCATAGTTAGCAAATGAAAGATTTTAATAGAGAACAAACAATGTATTTACCTCACTATTCATAATATATATAGCAGTTCATGACACCAATTCTTACAAATTTCAAAACTCCGCCTTCTCTCTCCCCACGCCCACCACTGCTGGCGGCTCACCTCCAACTGCGCAACGCTACGCGCTGTTAGCATCCAGCTGCCGCTGCCCAACACTACAATGGCAGACAACAATGCAAACTAGCCACAAACTGCGCACAGCACAGCGAGTGATTTTTCATATAGAGCGCTATGTGGCGTTACCAATAAGAAAACCTAAACAGCCTACTTACACTATTAGCATAAACTTATACAGTTTCCATAAAACCTCCAGCTCATGTGACTTCATGAAGTTTCTTGTACCAATGTCGTTCGTAGAATTACAGCAGTTCATTTTCTTATCTTAAAATATAAGGCCCCCCCCATGAACCATGGACCTTGCCGTTGGTGGGGAGGCTTGCGTGCCTCAGCTATACAGATGGCCGTACCGTAGGTGCAACCACAACGGAGGGGTGTCTGTTGAGAGGCCAGACAAACATGTGGTTCCTGAAGAGGGCAGCAGCCTTTTCAGTAGTTGCAGTGGCAACAGTCTGGATGATTGACTGATCTGGCCTTGCAACATTAACCAAAACGGCCTGGCTGTGCTGGTACGGCGAACGGCTGAAAGCAAGGGGAAACTACAGCTGTAATTTATGCCGAGGACATGCAGCTTTACTGTATGATTAAATGATGATGACGTCCTCTTGGGTAAAATATTCCGGAGGTAAAATAGTCCCCCATTCGGATCTCCGGGCGGGGACTACTCAGGAGGATGTCGTTATCAGGAGAAAGAAAACTGGTGTTCTACGGATCGGAGCGTGGAATGTCAGATCCCTTAATCGGGCAGGTAGGTTAGAAAATTTAAAAAGGGAAATGGATAGGTTAAAGTTAGATATAGTGGGAATTAGTGAAGTTCGGTGGCAGGAGGAACAAGACTTCTGGTCAGGTGGCTACAGGGTTATAAACACAAAATCAAATAGGGGTAATGCAGGAGTAGGTTTAATAATGAATAGGAAAATAGGAATGCGGGTAAGCTACTACAAACAGCATAGTGAACGCATTATTGTGGCCAAGATAGATACGAAGCCCACACCTACTACAGTAGTACAAGTTTATATGCCAACTAGCTCTGCAGATGATGAAGAAATTGATGAAATGTATGATGAGATAAAAGAAATTATTCAGGTAGTGAAGGGAGACGAAAATTTAATAGTCATGGGCGACTGGAATTCGTCAGTAGGACAAGGGAGAGAAGGAAACATAGTAGGTGATATGGATTGGGGCTAAGAAATGAAAGAGGAAGCCGTCTGATAGAATTTTGCACAGAGCATAACTTAATCATAGCTAACACTTGGTTCAAGAATCATAAAAGAAGGTTGTATACATGGAAGAATCCTGGAGATACTAAAAGGTATCAGATAGATTATATAATGGTAAGACAGAGATTTAGGAATCAGGTTTTAAATTGTAGGACATTTCCAGGGGCAGATGTGGACTCTGACCACAATCTATTGGTTATGACCTGTAGGTTAAAGCTGAAGAAACTCCAAAAAGGTGGGAATATAAGGACATGGGATCTGGATAAGCTGAAAGAACCAGAGGTTGTACAGAGTTTCACGGAGAGCATAAGGGAACAATTGGCAGCAATGGGGGAAAGAAACACAGTTGAAGAAGAATGGGTAGCTCTGAGGGATGAAGTAGTGAAGGCAGCAGAGGATAAAGTAGGTAAAAAGACGAGGGTTGCTAGAAATCCTTGGGTAACAGAAGAAATATTGAATTTAATTGATGAAAGGAGAAAATATAAAAATGCAGTAAATGAAGCAGGCAAAAAGGAATACAGACGTCTCAAAAATGAGATCGACAGGAAGTGCAAAATGGCTAAGCAGGGATGGCTAGAGGACAAATGTAAGGATGTAGAAGCTTATCTCACTAGGGGTAAGATAGATACTGCCTACAGGAAAATTAAAGAAACCTTTGGAGAGAAGAGAACCACTTGTATGAATATCAAGAGCTTAGATGGCAATCCAGTTCTAAGCAAAGAAGGGAAGGCAGAAAGGTGGAAGGAGTATATAGAAGGTTTATACAAGGGCGATGTACTTGAGGACAATATTATGGAAATGGAAGAGGATGTAGATGAAGACGAAATGTGAGGTAAGATACTGCGTGAAGAGTTTGACAGAGCACTGGAAGACCTGAGTCGAAACAAGGCCCCCGGAGTAGACAACATTCCATTAGAACTACTGACGGCCTTGGGAGAGCCAGTCATGACAAAACTCTACCAGCTGGTGAGCAAGATGTATGAGACAGGTGAAATACTCTCAGACTTCAAGAAGAATATAATAATTCCAATCCCAAAGAAATGGGTGCTGACAGATGTGAAAATTACCGAACTATCAGTTTAATAAGTCACAGCTGCAAAATACTAACACGAATTCTTTACAGACGAATGGAAAAACTGGTAGATGCGGACCTCGGGGAGGATCAGTTTGGATTCCGTCGAAATGTTGGAACACGTGAGGCAATACTGACCTTACGACTTATCTTAGAAGAAAGATTAAGAAAAGGCAAAACTACGTTTCTAGCATTTGTAGACTTAGAGAAAGCTTCTGACAATGTTGACTGGAATATTCTCTTTCTAATTCTGAAAGTGGCAGGGGTAAAATACAGGGAGCGAAAGGCTATTTACAATTTGTACAGAAACCAGATGGCGGTCATAAGAGTCGAGGGGCATGAAAGGGAAGCAGTGGTTGGGAAAGGAGTGAGACAGGGTTGTAGCCTCTCACCGATGTTCTTCAATCTGTATATTGAGCAAGCAGTAAAGGAAACAAAAGAAAAATTTGGAGTAGGTATTAAAATTCATGGAGAAGAAATAAAAACTTTGATGTTCGCCGATGACATTGTAATTCTGTCAGAGACGGCAAAGGACTTGGAAGAGCTGTTGAACGGAATGGACAGTGTCTTGAAAGGAGTATATAAGATGAACATCAACAAAAGCAAAACGAGGATAATGGAATGTAGTCAAATTAAATCGGGTGATGCTGAGGGAATTAGATTAGGAAATGAGACACTTAAAGTAGTAAAGGAGTTTTGCTATTTAGGAAGTAAAATAACTGATGATGGTCGAAGTAGAGAGGATATAAAATGTAGACTGGCAATGGCAAGGAAAGCGTTTCTCAAGAAGAGAAATTTGTTAACATCGAATATAGATTTATGTATCAGGAAGTCGTTTCTGAAAGTATTTGTATGGAGTGTAGCCATGTATGGAAGTGAAACATGGACGATAACTAGTTTGGACAAGAAGAGAATAGAGGCTTTCGAAATGTGGTGCTACAGAAGAATGCTGAAGATTGGATGGGTAGATCACGTAACTAATGAGGAGGTATTGAATAGGATTGGGGAGAAGAGAAGTTTGTGGCACAACTTGACTAGAAGAAGGGATCGGTTGGTAGGACATGTTTTGAGGCATCAAGGGATCTCAAATTTAGCATTGGAGGGCAGCGTGGAGGGTAAAAATCGTAGAGGGAGACCAAGAGATGAATACACTAAGCAGATTCAGAAGGATGTAGGTTGCAGTAGGTACTGGGAGATGAAGCAGCTTGCACAGGATAGAGTAGCATGGAGAGCTGCATCAAACCAGTCTCAGGACTGAAGACAACAACAACAACAACAAAATATAAGGCACTGAGCGTAAGCAAAACATGTAATAGCGAGTAAATATACCAGTAGAGAACAGAATGTTAACAACTGGATGTAGCACAATCCCTATAGCGAGGCTCTGCCAAGCGAACAATCTATAATTAATACCATAGTGTGGCCTAAACTCCATGTTCGTACACCATACATCAACATTTCTATACGCCAAATTTAAAGAGTAGTTATGACAGCAAAACAGAAATGTGTAAATATGTAATCCATACGCAAAGCAGCAAATATATATCTTACATAATAAACAGGTCATTAGCATCATATCAGTATAAGCAAATAAATGTTCATATGTAATCTTAATAAGTAAACATGAAGGCGCAAGCAGATAAATCACAAAGTATGACTTACATACATAACCGTATCAGCATGACTAATCAGGTGACAATTATAATTTAAATAAATAAGCACAGCAGGAACATAATAAAAAAATGTGACATCAGTGAAAAAGCGTTGCAGCCAAGCGATGCATAATATACATAAGTAACAACCCTATTCATTAATAAAACATTGTCAAAATCGGTTAACACAAAGTATAAACACGTAATCGCGAGCAGCAAATTACGTCTAAAGTACGTACCTAAGTGGAAATATGTTTCCTGAAAAATAAACTCAATTACTAGTTACCTTTTTAGTTTATTACTTTCTTCTTCGAAATGACATCCTTCCTGAAATTTTCTCGATCGCAAGTCCTCTTAACATCGGACACACACAAAATTTACCTGAAGTTCTTAAATATTTTATACAACCGTATCCTGAAAAATACTGAACGTTAATAATATAATTTATCAAGTCACTATAGCTTTACACTGAATTTAATCAGAGAAATTAGACTGTGTATTTGTTCACGGCTGTCAGTGCATTCGCACTGAGCGCTCGATCAGCTGTAGGTACGCGTGACGTAGGAAGTAATTGTTTGCGGTCAACGACTGCCTTCTGCGGCGCGCAGACTTGACTGTTGCTTTGAGTATGTGCCGTCACCAGAACACGGCGCGGTATCCCTGTATTCTCTGCGTGTTTACGTGTAACTGTTAGTTTATCAAAAGTATGTCATTCCACAAAAAATTTAACGTTCGATATATGATGTATTTCCTTAGAGCGCCGAGATTTAAGAGTTTCTACTTCGACAGTATTTTCATGAATAATTTTGCGAACCCTATATGGACCGTTATAAAGCAGAAAAAATTTGCGACACAAGCCTTTTCCTTTGTGAGACAAACAATGAGACTTAATTAACACCTTTTGACCAACTGACAAGGTTTTTAAACGACCAGGACGTTTAACTGATTTCTCTCTTCTAGCAGCCGCAGATGCAATATTTTGTAGAGCCAGATTGACAACCTCAGAATGCCGCAGTTTCCGTCAAGGCGGAAAAAGGAACGATTTCAGAAATGCGACTTGTCGGTGCTTTATTTTTTAACATCAATATAGGCGGTAAAGAAGTTGTATCATTAGAGAGTTCATTTAGAATGTTTTGAAAAATATGAAGATACTGATCCCACGTTCTGTGATTCTGATGACAATAAAGTCGACACAATTTATTGATTTCCTTCATCCATCTCTCTGAAGCGTTAGATTGAGGGTGAAAAAGTGAAATGAAAATTGGTTTAATCTTACGACGCCGTAGAGTACGAAGCCAAATTTTAGAACGAAACTGTGATCCATTATCTGATATAACTTTATCAACATGACCCATTTCTTTAAGAAAATGTTTGATGAAATCATTAGATACTGAACGAGCTGTTGCTTTGCGTAAAACATATTTTGATGTCAATTCCACTGCTACCAAAATGTATGCAAAACCATTAGTAGAACGAACCACTGGACCGAACAAATCGACTGCAGCCATGTCCTTTAATTTCGCTGGAATGATAGGAAACAACGGTGCTCTGTGAGAAATAGTTGGTGGCTTAGCTTTTTGACATAATTTGCATTTGGCAAGAACTGATCGAATACGTTTTTCCATATTACTGAAGTAGCAATTTTCTCGTAATTTATGAAAGCATTTTCTGGGACCAAAGTGTGCATAACTGAAATGTGTATACCAAATCAATTTATTAATCCACTCATCAGGAATAAAAACTAACCAAACAGAGTTGTCGACCGATTTTCGTTTAAAAAGTATATCATTGCGAACTAAATAATACTGTCTAATCGCTACGCTTTCCTTCCTCCTCCACTTCTCCTTAATGTCCTTCCAGATTGGATCCTTATTTTGCTCCTTAGCGATGTCCTGGAGCGAAGACGAAATAAAATTTTCAAACGCAACACCTTGAATATACATTAAACAATAATTGTTTTCTTTGCAGTCCTCCTTAGCACTTTGCTTCTAACCCATAGGTGCACATGATAAAGCATCAGCAATAATATTTGAAGAACCCTGCATGTAAACAATACTAAAATCAAATTCCTGTAGATACAGCGCCCATCGTGACAATCTTCCATGTGTTAATTTTGCTGACATAAGAAATTCCAGAGCTCGATGATCGGTGTAAACCTTAGTACGTCTGCCATACAAAAAGATGTGAAATTTTGTGAAGGCCCAAACAACGGCCAAAGCTTCAAGTTCCGTAATCGAATAATTCTTTTCTGATTTAGAGAGAACACGACTTCCAAATGCAATAGTTTTCTGTACTACAACGCCGTTTTCTTCTATGTCTTGAAATAAGTGTGCACCTAGGCCTTTGTATGATGAGTCCGTCGCCAAACAAAAATCTTTAGATAAATCTGGATGTGAAAGAAGTGGAGCAGCAACTAAAGCATCACGAAGTTGTTCAAGTTCTGATTGAGCTTCCTCATCCCAACACCAATTAGAATTTTTTCCAGATAGTTCACACAAGCGAGGTGTGGCCAAATTATCCAATCTAACAAAACGTCTAAGAAAATTACAGACACCAAGGAAACTACGAACATCACGTTTTGTAGTAGGAACAGCATAATTACGAATAGCGTCTAGTTTCTCTGGATCAGAAAGAATACCTTCTGTAGAAATAATATGACCAAGAAATTTCACCTGAGAACGACCAAATTCAGATTTTTCCAAGTTCACTGTAATGCCAACTCTTACAAAAATACGTAATAATGAATCCAAAATTTTGTTGTGCTCACTCCATGAACGTTTAGCAATAAGAATATCGTCAACATATGAAGTAATATTGTGACGAAGATAAACAGGTAAAATTTCGTTTAAACTACGAATGAATGCTGCTGAAGATACAGTAAGTCCAAACGGCAATTTCCAAAATTGGTAACAGTTACCAAAGGCTAAAAAGGTAGTGTATTTTCTACAATCAGGGTGGAGTTCTATTTCCCAAAAACTTGCGGGCATATCAATCGTGGATAAAACTTTAATCCATGGAAATGTTGAAGCAGTTCATCTACATTTTGTGGACGGTCAGTTTCAGGAATGATGATATTATTTATCTCTCTGGAATCCAGAACCAAACGAATTGACCCATTCTTTTTAAGAACGACGTGTAATGGGCTGGTATAAGGACTGACTGCTGGCTCAATAATGCCTTGATCTAACATGCATTGAAGTTCACTCTTAACCTTGTCTCTATGAGCCAAAGGAATAGCGTACGTTTTTCCTCGAAATGGTGTGTGTTCTTTTACTAAAGAAGTATTGAAAGCCTTGTATAGTTCCTGTGTGATAACTAAATACTGTAGCATGTGACGTCAAAATTTGGTGCAGTTCTTCTGTTGCAACGTCATCTGGCACTTCAACTTTCTTAACCTTTTCATTAATTAATTCTTCGCTATTTATTATAACGTCCATCGCGTCTCTGTATCTATTGTCGTTGTCATGAATGAACACATTGTTGTCATAATGCTCAGCGAAAACATCAGAAGTAAGAAACCTTAAACATTTTGTGTCTGATTCAGATTTTGTTAAACACTCGAAAAATTTCAAACATTTCGGGATTCCGGCAACAGTCAAATTCACACTTCCTTCTTTAAAGTTTAAAATTGCCTTATGTGCGTTAAGAAACTTCATACCTAATATAATTTGTGTACTGAGTAATGGAACAATAACAAAATTAGCAGAAAATTCGTATCCTTGGCAAATGAAATTTAAGTTGGTCTGTTGTTTGACTTCCACACCTTTTCCAGAAATAGCTCCTCGAATTGTAGTTTTAGAAACAGGTAGCACAGGACGAGCAATAGTTCTTACACATATACGAAAAACTGATTCACTAATAACATTCAATGGGCTCCCAGAATCTAAAACTGCAGTGAACTTATTCTTACCCAAACAGGATTAAAAATGCGTCTACAATATTTTCCTTTTCGTTTAGCAAAATGTCTCTCATGTCTTCCAGGCGTACGTAGTGTAAAGTCGTGGTGTCATTACTTTCTGAACCGTCTATATTGCTGCCAGAAGCCGAAGCTACAAGTCATTGTCGATTGTTCGGGTCACGTCTTTGATTATTCCCGTCATTTCGCGGATCAATTTCTACGATTTGCACTTGTCTCTCTGAATTTCTGTCACGCGGAGGATGCCAATTAGGTCCCTCCTGTATGTTAGATGTACATTCTTGGCTGTGTCTGTTATTAAAATTTCTATTTTCCTGTCTATCTGCATGACTGCTTCTTGTGAAATTTCGACTGTCACTTCTGAAATTATTTTTATATCTACTACCCTGGTTATTTCTGTGATACGAATTTCTATTATTGTATGAATAATTTCTGTCTTGATGATACCGATTACTGTTTACGTATGATTGATCATTCCGGTAGGAATTTCCGTTATTATAATTGTCGGTGTAATTTCTGTTAGACCGTCTGTTATTGTCATATGGCTGGTATCTATTGTCCTGTCTGTTACGTCTGTCATTTTCAAAATTACCGCTATAACGTCTGTTCCGATCACTATCACTTTTCTCTGAAAATCTATTGTAATTACTGTTACTGAAAAAATTACAAGAAGTCCCGTCGTCGTTGTCATACTCAAGTTCTTGTAGATACGTCTGAAAAGTCTCAGTGTCGTCTTTACTTCTTCCGGCTAAAGCAATTTGTCTTATCGATTGTGGCAGCTTAGTTAAACAAATGCGAATTCATTCAGTCGGGCTATAAGGGTTGGAAAGGAACTGATTCTTTCGAATCATGTTTTCAAAGTATTCTGCTGGCGTGCGGAACTCAGACTGTTTAAAATTACGCTGCATAATAAGACTATGACTCTGTCTTGCGTGTTTTCGGACCAGTACGCCGATAGAAATGCATGATACAAATCGTTTAAATTATTACAATCTCTAATAAGTGCGCGCATGCGCGTCGCCGGTTCGTTTTCTAAATGTTGTTGTTGTGGTCTTCAGTCCTGAGACTGGTTTGATGCAGCTCTCCATGCTACTCTATCCTGTGCAAGCTGCTTCATCTCCCAGTACCTACTGCAACCTACATCCTTCTGAATCTGCTTAGTGTAGTCATCTCTTGGTCTCCCTCTACGATTTTTACCCTCCACGCTGCCCTCCAATGCTAAATTTGAGATCCCTTGATGCCTCAAAATATGTCCTACCAACCGATCCCTTCTTCTAGTCAAGTTGTGCCACAAACACCTCTTCTCCACAATGCTATTCAATACTTCCTCATTAGTTATGTGATCTACCCATCTTATCTTCAGCATTCTTCTGTAGCACCACATTTCGAAAGCTTCTATTCTCTTCTTGTCCAAACTAGTTATCGCCCATGTTTCACTTCCATACATGGCTACACTCCATACAAATACTTTCAGAAACTACTTCCTGACACTTAAATCTATACTCGATGTTAACAAATTTCTCTTCTTCAGAAACGGTTTCCTTGCCATTGCCAGTCTACATTTTATATCCTCTCTACTTCGACCATCATCAGTTACTTTACTCCCCAAATAGCAAAACTCCTTTACTACTTTAAGTGTCTCATTTCCTAATCTAATTCCCTCAGCATCATCTGATTTAATTTGACTACATTCCATTATCCTCGTTTTGCTTTTGTTGATGTTCATCTTATATCCTCCTTTCAAGACACTGTCCATTCCGTTCAACTGCTCTTCCAAGTCCTTTGCTATCTCTGACAGAATTACAATGTCATCGGCGAACCCCAACGTTTTTATTTCTTCTCCATGAATATTAATACCTACTCCAAATTTTTCTTTTGTTTCCTTTCCTGCTTGCTCAATATACAGATTGAAGAACATCGGTGAGAGGCTACAACCCTGTCTCACTCCCTTCCCAACCACTGCTTCCCTTTCATGCCCCTCGACTCTTATGACTGCCATCTGGTTTCTGTACAAATTGTAAATAGTCTTTCACTCCCTGTATTTTACCCCTGCCACTTTCAGAATTTGAAAGAGAGTATTCCAGTTAACATTGTCAAAAGCTTTCTCTAAGTCTACAAATGCTAGAAACGTAGTTTTGCCTTTTCTTAATCTGTTTTCTGAGATAAGTCGTAAGGTTAGTATTGCCTTACGTGTTCCAACATTTCTGCGGAATCCAAACTGATCTTCCCCAAGGTTCGCTTCTACCAGTTTTTCCATTCGTCTGTAAAGAATTCGCGTTAGTATTTTGCAGCTGTGACTTACTAACTGATAGTTCGGTAATTTTCACATCTGTAAACACTTGCTTTCTTTGGCATTGGAATTATTATTTTGTTCTTGAAGTCTGAGGGTATTTCACCTGTCTCACACATTTTGCTCACCAGATAGTAGAGTTTTGTCATGACTGGCTCTCCCAAGGCCGTCAGTAGTTCTAATGGAATGTTGTCTACTTCCGGGGCCTTGTTTCGACTCAGGTCTTTCAGTGCTCTGTCAAACTCTTCCCACAGTATCGTATCTCCCATTTTATCTTCATCTACATCTTCTTCCATTTCCATAATATTGTCCTAAAGTACATCGCCATGGTATAGACCCTCTATATACTCTTTCCACCTTTCTGCTTTCCCTTCTTTGCTTAGAACTGGGTTTCCATCTGAGCTCTTGATATTCATACAAGTGGTTCTCTTTTCTCCAAAGGTCTCTCTAATTTTTCTGTAGGCAGTATCTATCTTACCCCTAGTGAGATAAGCCTCTACATCCTTACATTTGTCCTCTAGCCATCCCTGCTTAGCTATTTTGCACTTCCTGTCGATCTCATTTTTGAGACGTCTGTATTCCTTTTTGCCTGCTTCATTTACTGCATTTTTATATTTTCTCCTTTCATCAATTAAATTCAATATTTCTTCTGTTACCCAAGGATATCTATTAGCCCTCGTTTTTTTACCTAGTTGATCTTCTGCTGCCTTCATTACTTCATCCCTCAGAGCTACCCATTCTTCTTCTACTGTATTTCTTTCCCCCATTCCTGTCAATTGTTCCCTTATGCTCTCCCTGAAACTCTCTACAACTTCTGGTTCTTTCAGTTTATGCAGGTCCCATCTCCTTAAATTCCCATCTTTTTGTAGTTTCTTCAGTTTTAATCTACAGTTCATAACCAATATATTGTGGTCAGAGTCCACATCTGCCCCTGGAAATGTCTTACAATTTAAAACTTGGTTCCTAAATCTCTGTCTTACCATTATATAATCTATCTGATATCTTTTAGTATCTCCAGGATTCTTCCATGTATACAATCTTCTTTTATGATTCTTGAACCAAGTATGAGCTATGATTAAGTTATGCTCTGTACAAAATTCTACCAGACGACTTCCTCTTTCATTTCTTCCCCCAACCCACATTCACCTACTATGTTTCCTTCCCTCCCTTTTCCTACTGACTAATTCCAGTCACCCATCACTATTAAATTTTCATCTCCCTTCACTACCTAAATAATTTCTTTTATCTCATCATACATTTCCTCAATTTCTTCATCATCTGCAGAGCTATTTGGCATATAAACTTGTACTACTGTAGTAGGCGTGGGTTTTGTGTCTATCTTGGCCACAATAATGCGTTCACTATGCTGTTTGTAGTAGCTTACCCGCACTCCTATTTTCCTATTCATTATTAAACCTACTCCTGCATTACTCCTATTTGATTTTGTATTTATAACCCTGTATTCACCTGACCAAATGTCTTCTTCCACCGAACTTCACTAATTCCCACTATATCTAACTTTAACCTATCCATTTCGCTTTTTAAATTTTCTAACCTACCTGCCCGATTAAGGGATCTGACATTCCACGCTCCGATCCGTAGAACGCCAGTTTCCTTTCTCCTGATAACGACATCCTCCTGAGTAGTCCTCGCCCGGAGATCCGAATGGGGGACTATTTTACCTCCGGAATATTTCACCCAAGAGGACGCCATCATCATTTAATCGTACAGTAAAGCTGCATGTCCTCGGGAAAAATTACGGCTGTAGTGTCCCCTTGCTTTCAGCCGTTCGCAGTACCAGCAGAGCAAGTCCGTTTTGGTTAATGTTACAAGGCCAGATCAGTCAATCGTCCAGACTGTTGCCCCTGCAACTAACTGAAAAGGCTGTTGCCCCTCTTCAGGAACCACACGTTTGTCTGGCCTCTCAACAGATACCCCTCCTTTGTGGTTGCACCTACGGTACGGCCATCTGTATCGCTGAGGCACGCAAGCCTCCCCACCAACGGTAAGGTCCATGGTTCATGGGGGCGGGGGGGGGGGGGGGGGGTTCTAAATATCCACACATAAATTCCAGTTTGTGACTTAGAGGCCAATTTGGTGGAAGAGCATACATAAATTGATCTAATCATGAACATCGATGTATGTCATTCTTAGAATTGCGAAAGATGTTAAATTTACGAACAGTTCTTTTTAACTGTTCGGAAATTTAACATAGCTTATAGTCAAAGTTTTCGCCTCATGGCGACAAAGACCTACCGCGTCTGTCCCATTCCCAATGTCGATTATTGTCAAGTTCGCGCGCCTGGCGCTCTCTTGTTGCTTCTCGTAAATGAAATAAATTATTTTCTTCAAAGCCCTCTGCTATCTGTGATTCTAAATTTCTTTTACTGTCCTTTCCTACGATATCGCTTTCAATTTGTTTGACTTGCTTTCGTAACGCTTCAAATTCCATTTTAACGCGTTCATTAAATTTTCCCTGATTTTCAACATGTTTATTTATGTTCTGGTACTCTTCGGTTTCTGCAAATGGCAATGGAGCTGTATCATCTGAACCTCTGTCCCCATTTAAACTAAGACTTGTCAATTTAACTGAAATCTCCTCAACTCTTTCCGATAAGTCACCAATTTGTTATTTCTGTTTATTTACGTCTTCTGTAAGTGTTGCGACTCGGGTTTCAGTATTGACACATTTAGTAGTTAACTGTTCACATTGTTGTGTTAGGTTATTTATTCTTTGATTTGGTACAGATTCCTCGATTCTTTCAAATATTTCTTCCTTATCGTGTGCGCGTTGTAAATTTAACTCTGAAAATGTTTGTACTATCACGCGCTCTCTTTCTTCCTGTTCTCTATCCTGTTCCTTTCGTCTGATTACTATTGAAATTAATCTCTTATTGCGAGCATTCAAAATCGGTTGTACTTCTCTAATTTCTGTCTTTAATTCATCTTTCATGTTTTTGAAACATGTCCCTATTTGTGAGTCTAACCATGTTTCCATTGTTCCCATATCAGTTTTAATTGTTCCTATTTGTGAATCTAACAGTGTTGCCAATGTCCCCATCTGAGTTTTAATTGTTGCTAAACTTACCATCTCTGTTTTTAATTCAGATCCTAAATGTGATACCAAATTTAATATTGCACTCATCAACTGCTCCATATTAACTGGTTCGAAAATCTTTTCGCCCCTAACATTTCCCGTAAAACTAACTTCCTTCGGCATAGCCGTAAAGCTATCTGTGTTCGATACTATTTCAGAATCTTCTATCGTTAATCTCATATTCTGAAAATTTTACGATTGTGAAAATTTTTTGAACTGGTTCCGCACTATTTTCCCTGCTCATTAAACTGTTTTCTACTTCATAATTCATCATACTGTTCTCCTGTGTTGGCGAGTTCGCCATGTTAACAATTTCGTCATTCTGACTATCCATCATTTTTGCCTTTTTCATCGATCGCGTAATCATTTACAAAACTCGTCACAATACGAAAATTACACAGAAAATGACACTTTATCGCCAGCAATACCATTCACACGAAATGCTTCCCGACAAACACGCCTAACGAACACTTAAAACCTTCACAATTGCAAAAAATTGTCAAACCCGTATACAAGACATCAAAAATTAAATTCTGCCAAAATACCATTAAAAGAATGACAAGAAAACTACAAATGTTCAGTTACAAATCTACACATGTAATATAGACTAGAATTACTAAAATACAAATTACTACAACAATCCTACTGTCTGCTATTTTTACTGTCAAAAGAGTTCCAAGGGACGATCCGAAGCAGCGGTCGCCACGTGCATGGGGGCTTAATTAAACAGAATGCAAATAATTTTAATTTTTGACGCTGTTTGTCCGGTTACGCAGTCTCGTAACCGGTTGGCCCTGAATAATATTAGTACGCAATTTGACTGCACAGAATAACAACAAAGAATGAAAGGAAATTTCCGTCAACACAGTTAATTAAGTAAATCTCCAGCAACTATAAGAGCTACGAAACAACCAAGTATAAGTGAAACTGTTCTGTGTGTGGAAGTGTGATTCAACATACACATCTGGCACGGTTCTTCCTCAATACGATAAGATGCTTTAAACGCCATTTACAATGAAATAATTAAAAAAAACAGAAATACTATGATTGCACATGGAAACCAGAATTACACTCTAATACATGAACAGAAGCCAGATGCTTTGTTGACTGAACCTGTGAGCAAGAGGCATTGTTAGTTAGGAAGTTTGAAATAAATTAAAAAAAAAATTCGTTACCTTCATATATATTCACGAAAAATACACTCTGATCATTACAACATCCCCAACCGAAAACATATGGTGTCTTGCCCAACAGAACAACTAGTACTCTATCGACGTCTCAACAAGCACAGATCACGCCTACCTCAGAACTACCACTGCACTCACCAACTTCTCAGCGGCAACTGCCAGTGGAGGCGGCTGAATAATACTCTTTGGCGCAATCTCTGGCGCTGTGGCTCAGTGTAGCCACCTTTCAAACCATATGTGTTTTTTTAACACAAACTAATGTTTTTTTAAATGGACCTCCTATATTTTTCTTCAGCAGTCCATAGCATGACAAAGCACACACACAACGGCGTTGATTGTATCGCAATATTCCCATTACATCCAGAGATATTGAGACGCGAAGTTGACGCTTGAAACACACGGCATGTGCTGCTAGCGCACGTCCTGAGGCTAAGGCGTGAACCCCATGCTGTCCGTAATCGCGATGTGATTGACATGCGTAATTACACCTCCATATTTATCAAGAGGTCCGAAACGAATAATACGGTCTGCTGGCATCCTTCATTAACGTCGTTCATTCCAGCAGGTATTTATCTGATAGGCTAGGGGTGATGCGGTTCTGTAACATATCTGTGTACCGCAACGTTAGTCACAAAGTTAACTTCGCTTATCGTTAATCCGTTACTAAAAAGGCAATGCCGTTCAACGTTAACACTTTACTTTACTGTAGATCTAGCGCAAGTGTCAGTTAATCATTCACTCGTAACAGTAAAATTCATGTTGATGGTTTTAGTGAAACTAGCAAGTGGACTAAAAGTTTTACCGTTGTTTAGGTAATAATGTTTTGATTCGGGAAGTTCAGGCAGGACATAGAAGATGAATGTAAACATGTTTAACCAATTAGTTTTATTATCACATAATTATCAATGTCATGTTTATCTAATGGGTTAAATGACAAATTGTTGCAAACAAATGTTTCTTAACATCACTGGGTAAAATGGCCCTTTGTAGAAACTTCCACTGTGATACCAGCACTACATACTAAATATAGCGTTCACATCTCATGCTCAAAGTGATGCCCATTGACTTGCATACATAGGGTCACTCTGCGGACGAAGGATGTCCTACTTCGTGCTACTGTTTCCTCTTTGATGGCTGTACAAGCATCAGTCCTCTGGTGTTGTTTCTGGTGTTGTTGGTTCATATTGGTAAACAGCATCCTTCACTGCTCCCCAAAGAAAATAATCCAGCGGTGCAAGGTCCGGAGATCGGGCAGGCCATCTAACTGGGCTACCTCGTCCAATCCACCTACCAGTGAACTTACGGTTCAGAAGTCGCCGTGCTCGTAAGGCGTTATGTGCAGGGCATTCGTCATTCTGATACCACATGACCATTCTCCGGTTCAGAGGTACGGTGTCCAAGAGAACAGGAAGATTGTGTCGTATAAATCTGGAGTATTGTCTGCCATTTTGGATGCTATTTATGAAGAAAGGTCAGATAATGGTATCTCCAATAATCCCACACCAAACATTAACTTTCCACGGACGTTGATGCTCTACCTGACGGAGCCATTTTGGATTGTCTGCGGACCAATAATGCATATTCCTCATATTGACAATTCCTCTGTTGGAGAATGATGCCTCGTCGGTAAAGAGAACATCTGCCAACAAAAATTGAATTAGTCAGAAGTTTTTGCTGAGCCCACCGACAAAATGTTACCCTATTGCGGAAGTCGTTTCCATGAAGATCCTGGTGTAAATGAACATGGTAAGGATGAAATTTATGACGTTTAAGAATACGCTGTGCACGTGATTTCGACACACCAACTTCACGTTCAATTTGACGTGTGCTGATTTGAGGATTCACAGCTATGGTAGAGAGCACAGCAACTTCAGCACGTTCGTCTGTGCGTGTTCTAGGACGATGTCGAGGTCTTGGATTTAAGCTTCCCATTTCACGTAGAGGATATGTGAGACGACCAAACACCCGGCGCGAAGGCGATGGCTTGTCAGAGAGTCGTCTTCTGTACAGTCGTTGTATCTGAACAGCGTTTCGTCCACCTACAACAATGTACAGTACAGGTATGTAGAGTAGGGTAGAAAACAGACATATTAACTTTATAATCATTATGTTCGCTAACAGTACTATCAACAAACAAGCAATCTCATAACGTATTTCCTGTCAACGAACATTCTCCATAGATCAGCAGCATTTCTACCATACCTTCATGTGTTTACATCATACTGTACAGTATAAGTTCCACAACACAACGTTTATTCACAATGTGTACTACCTGCGTGCCGTCTCTAGATTACTCTGATGCACGACTACACTGGCAAGCGGTGTACTGCACGCCAAAGCAACAACAAATGGGACGCTCGGAGGGTGGTGGAGTACAGGAGTTTGCATGGGTCACAAATCATAAACAAGGCGAAGTGGTAACTTTGGCAGTAGTGGGAACTACGTTGGACACTTGACTAGGTGGAGCCAGACCCTGGGCGACAGGCACAATGGGTCATATAACGCATTAGATAAACCTTATTTTGGGTGTGCAGGATAAATAAGACAACCTGACGGGTGTACACCTATCGGTACTGGTTTATATTGTGTACGTAGATACGTAAAACGTGCAAGAGGGAAAACATTATGTGCTTATGAGAGATGATGGCAGCAGACCGTATTATTCGTTTAGGACCTCTTGATAAGTATGGAGGTGTGATTACACTTGTCAATCACATCGCGATTACGGGCAGCGTGGGATTCACGCCTGAGCCTCAGGACGTGCGCTAGCAGCGCATGTCGGGTGTTTCAAGCGTCAACTTCGCGTCTCAATATCTCGGGATGTAATAGGAATATTGCGATGCAATCAACTCCATTGTGTATGTGCTTTGTCATGCTATTGATTAATGAAGAAAAAATATAGGAAGTCCATTAAAAAAATATAAGTTTGTGTTAAAAAACACGTATGCTCTCGTTTTAGAATGTTTCAAAATATGTACATTCATGGGCTCCAGCCCTACATTGATACCAGTGAAATTCGTTTTCTAATAGCTGTTATTGTTCCAGAGATATTTTGGGTGGACAAGATAGCTGGGACACCCTGTATATACAGGGTGGGCCTGCCGCGGTGGTCTCGCGGTTCTAGGCGCTCAGTCCGGAACCGCGCGACTGCTACGGTGGCAGGTTCGAATCCTGCCTCAGGCGTGGATGTGTGTGATGTCCTTAGGTTAGTTAGGTTTAAGTAGTTCTAAGTTCAAGGGGACTGATGACCACAGATGTTAAGTCCCATAGTGCTCAGACCCATTTGAACCATTTTTTTTTTTTTATACAGGGTGAGTCACCTAACATTACGGCTGGATATATTTCGGAAACCACATCAAATACTGACGAATCGATTCCACAGACCGAACGTGAGGAGAGGGGCTAGTGTAATTGGTTAATACAAACCATAAAAGAATGCACGGAGGAAAGTTTTTTAACACAAACCTACCTTTTTTTTAAATGGAACCCTGTTAGTTTTGTTAGTACATCTGAACATATATACAAATACGTAATCAGTGCCGTTTGTTGATTGTAAAATGTTAATTACATCCGGAGATATTGTAACCTAAAGTTGACGCTTGAGTACCACTCCTCCGCTGTTCGATCGTGTGTATCGGAGAGCACCGAATTACGTAGGGATCCAAAGGGAACGCTGATGGATCTTAGGTACAGAAGAGACTGGAACAGCACATTACGTCCACATGCTAACTCACTTTATTGGCCTTTTTCACTGACGCATATGTACATTACCATTAGGGGTGAGGTACACGTACACACGTGGTTTCCGTTTTCAATTACGGAGTGGAATAGTGTGTCCCGACATGTCAGGTCAATAGATCTTCAATGTGGTGGCCATCATTTGCTACACACAATTGCAATCTCTGGCGTAATGAATGTCGTACGCGCCGCAGTACATCTGGTGTAATGTCGCCGCAGGCTGCCACAATACGTTGTTTCATATCCTCTGGGGTTAATGGCACATCACGCTACACATTCTCCTTTAACATACCCTACAGAAAGAAGTGCAGAGGTGTAAGATCAGGAGAACGGGCTGGCCAATTTATGCGTCCTCCACGTCCTATGAAACGCCCATCGAACATCCTGTCAAGGGTCAGCCTAGTGTTAATTGCGGAATGTGCAGGTGCACCATGATGCTGATACCACATACGTCGACGCGTTTCCAGTGGGACGTTTTCGAGCAACGGTGGCAGATCATTCTGTAGAAACGCGATGTATGTTGCAGCTGTTTGGGCCCCTGCAATGAAGTGAGGACCAATGAGGTGGTCGCCAATGATTCCGCACCATACATTTACAGTCCACGATCGCTGTCGCTCTACCTGTCTCAGCCAGAGAGGATTGTCCACGGACCAGTAATGCATGTTCCGTAGATTCACTGCCCCGTGGTTTGTGAAACCCGCTTCGTCGGTAAACAGGTTAATGCGCATTGTAGAATTTCACTCGATGATTAAAGTCATCACTATGTAATTGCTGTTGTAGCGACACATGAAACGGGTTAAAGCGGTGACGATGCAGTATGCGCATGGCACTACTTTGACTCAGTCCACCGGCTCTCGCAATGTCCCGTGTACTCATGTGTGGGTTCGTGGCAACAGCAGCTAACACACCAACTGCACCCGCTTCTCCTGTGACGGGCCTGTTACGGACCCGTTTGCGTGCTACGACCATTCCTGTTGCATACAGTTGGCGGTAGATGTTTTGCAATGTGCGGGACGTTGGATGCTCTCTGTCTGGGTACCGTTCTGCATACACCCTGCAGGCTTCAGCTACATTTCGTCGACACTCGCCATAGATGAGTATCATCGCCGCCTTTTCATAGTTCGAATACACCATGGTCACAGTTCCTACAACAATACACTATAACAGACGTCTGGTAACACGGTGTACTACAGTTGGTCTGCGTGCGGAGACGAATGCAGAATAACAATAGCAGCAAGCGCTACATGCGGACACTGCGACAGCTAGACCAAACCACAACAGTGCACTACAGCCACACTCGTAAAAACGGTCGTCATCGTAAACATGTCCCTGCAGATGCTGCTCGCCGACCGTGGCCCGTGTGTGTTACAACAAGCAACTGAACGTCGAAGGTTTCAAGCGTCAACTTTAGGTTACAATATCTCCGGATGTAATTAACATTTTACAATGCAACAAACGGCACTGATTACGTATTTGTTTATATGTTCAGATGTGCTAACAAAACTAACGTGGTTCCATTTAAAAAAACGTACGTTTGTGTTAAAAAACATACTTCCGTGCATTTTGTATGGTTTGTATCAAGCAATTACACTAGCCCCTCTCCTCACGTTCGACATATATATATATATATATATATATATATATATATATATATATATATATATATATATATATATATATATATATGGTGGTCCATTGATCGTGACCGGGCCAAATATCTCACGATATAAGCATCAAACGAAAAAACTATAAAGCGAAACTCGTCTAGCTTGAAGGGGGAAACCAGACGGAGCTATGGGAGCTATGGTTGGCCTGCTAGATGGCGCTGCCATAGGTCAAACGAATATCAACTGCGTTTTTTTAAATAGGAACCCCCATTTTTTATAACATATTCGTGTAGTACGTAAAGAAATAGGAATTTTTTAGTTGGACCACTTTTTTCGCTTTGTGATACATGGCGCTGTTATAGTCACAAACATATGTCTCACAATTTTAGACGAACAGTTGGAAACAGGTAAATTTTTAAAATTGAATTATAGAATGTAGGTACGTTTGAACATTTTATTTCGGTTGTTCCAATGTGATACATGTACTTTTGTGAACTTATCATTTCTGAGAACGCATGCTGTTACAGCGTGTTTACCTGTAAATACAACATTAATGCAATAAATGCTCAAAATAATGTCCGTCAACCTCATTGCATTTGGCAATACGTGTAACGACATTCCTCTCAACAGCGAGTAGTTCGCCTTCCGTAATGTTCGGACAAGCATTGATAATGCGCTGACGCATTTGTCAGGCGTTGTCGGTGGACCACGATAGCAAGTATCCTTCAACTTTCCCCACAGAAAGAAATCCGGGGACGTCACATCCGGTGAGCGTGTGGGCCATAGCATGGTGCTTCGGTGACCAATCCACCTGTCATGAAATATGCTATTCAGTACCGCTTCAACCGTACGCGAGCTATGTGCCAGACATCCATTATGTTGGAAGTACATCGCCATTCTGTCATGCAGTGAAACATCTTGTAGTAACATTGGCAGAACATTACGTAGGAAAGCAGCATACATTGCATCATTTAGATTGCCATGGATAAAATGGGGGCCAATTGTCGTTCCTCCCATAATGCCGCACCATACATCAACCCGCCACATGTCGCAGCCATCGTGGACTTTCCGTTGCCCAACACTGCATATTATGCCGGTTTACGTTAGCGCTGTTAGTGAATGACGCTTCGTCGCTAAATAGAACGCGTGCAAAAAATCTCTCATCGTCCCGTTATTTCTCTTGGGCCCAGTGGCAGAACTGTACACGACGTTCAGAGTCGTCGCCATGCAATTCCTGGTTAATAGAAAAATGGTACGGGTGCAATCGATGTAGATGTAGCATATGGGGTTCCGAAGGCTCAGTCTTAGGTGCCATATTGTTCTTCGTATATGTAAACGATCTTCCATCCAATACACAACATGCAGAATTAGTTCTTTTGGCAGATGACAGTAGCATTGTAAACAGTCCAAGTATACACACAGTAAGAAATGGTAAACAAAGTTCTTCAAAATATCTCTGCGAATGGTCTCGTCCTGAAATTAAAAAGACACAACAATTCAGTTCTGAACATGTAGGTGTACTAAGGTGTACTAAGTGTAACCCATGGCGAGGAAATAATAAACAGGGTAAGAACTTCAAAATTCTTCCGTGTTCGTATTGATGATAATTTAAACTGAAAAAACACATTTTGGAACTCTTAAAACAACTTTGTTCAGCCGCGTTTGAGCTTAGAATAATTGCAAATGTTGCAGAGAGGCAAACCAGTAAGCTGACAAGTTTGCATATTTTCATCCAGTAATCTCACATGAAATAATGTTCTGGGTTAACTTATCTTTAAGAAAGAAAGTCTTCATTGGTCAAAAACGTCATGTAAGTATAATATGTGGTGCTCACCCATGATCATCTAGTAGATATCTGTTTTAGGAGTAGGGAAGCCCGACTACTGCTTCGCAGCACAATTATTCCCTTGTGAAGTTTGTTGTAAATGATCCACTACAGTTCAAAAGGAATAATGATGTACATAATTACAATACTTTATTACTCCATATTAAGGTTGACTTTAGCAGAAAAGGGGTGCACAATAATGCAACAAATTTTTTTGATCGCTTACCCAGTGATATAAAATGTCTGACAGTCGAATTGACAAAGTTTCTCCTTGACAGCTCCTTCCATTCCGTAGAAGAATTTTTGTTACTGAAATGTGTAAAAGGCGGTCTGTAGGAATTACTAACTGTAATCTGTATAGTTTTTTTCTCTTGGTAATTTAAAAAGGAAGAAAAGACTTTGATGTGTTCAGAATGTAGCAACATGTAAAAATTAATTTGCGACGTGAATGTGAAATGACTCGTTCCACATTTCTACGATCTATCGTGCAGAATGAGCCACGGAATATGTAATCAACTAATTATACGGCAGAAACAATAGGAGGATGAAATTAAGCCAACGAAAGACTCGCAGCTTGACACGAGAAGACAGACAAGTTTATAGTCTTAGTTTTTGAATTATGCATCCGAGTCAGTGTACAACGGGTTGATGAAGGACGCCGTATTACGTGATAAAGGGTAAGAGAGTCAAGGCACATTAGCTTGTCGTAGCGATAGATAGTTTGGCTAGTGAATGGCAGGCGCGTTGCGATCTCGGAAGGTGGTGGGGCAGCTGTTAGTAAGTGGCGTGCTTGGAGGCTTCTGAACTGCAGTCACGGTCGGGCGCTCGTCGCAGCAGCCGCTCCGGAGGACCAAGCCAGGCGCCAACCCAGGACACAAGGTCAGCCAGACAGGCACTGCGTTTACTTGGGACATAAGAAACCGGGTATCCGTGAATACTGTATACTGCTTCCGGTTGGCCCTTCTTCAAAATATTCCAAAAAGTTATATATTCATTGGTAGTCCCATATTTGCTTAGTTAGTTAGCTACATCCTCCAGAGACCATCTGAACGATTCTTTCAACAACATGATGTGGAGCGAGTTAATTTACAGGATATCTATGCGTGATTAGTGTTAACATTAATAGGCACATTACTTTTTCAGTCGTGCTCAAGCAACTACAATTTTTTCCAACTGGCTACCCGTTTTCAAGAACAAATTTCTGAATGGAACTGTCCAGGACAAATAATTTCAAATTAGATTTAAAACTTGCTTAGCTACCTTTCGGACAGTGTATGTTACTAGGCAAATGATCAAAATCTATCGTTGTTGCATATTGAAGTCCTCTCTGAGCCTCTGACAGCTATAACAATGGGTAACAAAGGTCATTTTTTCCGTCTGGTGGTGCAGTTAAAATGCATAGTTCGTTGAAAAGGTAAGAATATGACGTCCGTACTGCTCGCTTTTGTGCACTCAATACTTTCTTTCTAAGTAATGAATCACCCCAGAAAATTATTCTGTATGACATTGTCAGTGGAAATATGTAAAATATATTAGGAGATCGATTCATTTGTTTCCAAAATTAGCAATTATATGAAGAACAAAGGTAGCTAAAGTTAATTGTTTCATTTTCTCAGTAGTTTGCATCTTCCAGTTCAAGTTTTCTTTAATATATACACCCCAAAATTTGGAGCACTCTACCCTACTTACTGACTCCTGCTCGTCTGCTACATCAGTTTTTGGTATGATTGTATTTATTGTACGAAACTGAATGTTGTGTATTGTTTCAAAGTTTAACGAGAGTTCATTTTCAGAGAACCACTAAATATTTATTTGGAAAACATCATTTACCACCTCCTCTGCTGCTTTCTTATATAATGGGATTTATTATAATGGTAATATCGTCTACAGAAAGTACAGTTTTGCTAGTTTAATGTTAAGAATAGGAGTGGACACAAAATCGTACCCCACGTTCCTTCCTTTGTGATTTTTCCCAATCACTCAAATTTTCTACCTTTCTGACATTGTCTGAATTATTCAGCACAACCTTCTGCATTTCTAAGAGAGTATCCTCATCTCCATAACCAAACGCCTTAATGATACTAGCTGGCGATATATTATTATTTAACGCCTAAACTACTTGATGAGTGAATGTATAAATAGCATTCTCAGTCGAGAAACCTTTCTGGAATCCGAACTGTGATATGCTAAGTAAACTATTTCCATTTAAATGTATATATGCTCTTGAGTACATTACCTTTTCCAATATTTTGGGGAAAATATCAGTAAGGAAACAGTACGATAATTGTATTGTCACCTTTCTTATGAAGTGGCTTAATAATTGCATATTTAACCTGTCTGGAAAAATTCTCTGCGCTATTGATGCACTGCATATATCACTAGTGACATTACTTATGAAGTTGGAACAAATGTTCAGAATTCTCTCTGAAATTCCACGAACCCGAGAAGAGTTGTAATTCCTTGGAATTTTTTAACTGTCTTAATTACAGCGGAAGTTTTCGGTACTATTTCTAGCTGCTTGAAGTTTTGTGGAAACAATCCACATAGCATTTCATAGTTTGGATTCCAGAAGGGTAGCTCGACTGAGAATGCTATTTATACATTCCCTCAGTAAATAATAAAATATCGCCCATTGGTATTTTCTGTGATCCTTCCAGGGAGTTTGATTGTATAGATAATATTACTAAAGCATTATAGAACTGAAGGCTTTACACACAGTTACTTCTTTAAATTGTACTTAACAAACAGAATATAAAAAGTTGTGATGAATAATTCAAATAATGTCCATACACTCAGAAATTTTAGTGACTGGGAGGAAATCACAAAAAGAGTTCCATAGAGTTCAATTTTGAACCCACTCCTATTGCTAATATATCTGTATGATCTCCCACTTAATATTCAGAAAATAGAACTGGTACTCTTGGCAGGCGATGCTAGAGTTATAACAGATCCTGTTAGAGTAAAAGCCACATAAGAGAATGTTAATAATGTTTTTGCAAGAAATATTAAGTGGTTCTCTTAAAATGGACTCTCCACTAATTTCGAAAAACACACACTATTCAGTTCTGTACAACAAATGGAGTCAGACCAACGACTGCTGCATCACATCAACGGGAGTTACTAAATATGGTACAAGCCCTAAATTTTTTCGTGAAACACTACTGAGAACATTTAGAGAATGGGTGTATGACTGACTGCAGAACGATTCTATTGCCATCAACGTACATTTTGCATAAGGACCACGAGGAGAGATAAGAGAATCAGGGCGTATAGACAGTCGTTTTTCCGTCGTTCCTTTTACGAGTGGAACAGGAAATGGATTGATTAGTAGTGACAGAAGGTGCCCCAAGTCATGCGCCAATGTTGGTTGGTGGAGAATTCATCTAGAAGTATATGGATCACATTTTAACCAAAATATCCCACAGGAATGGAAATACTGGCGTATGAGTTTGGAATTCACGGTGTAACATTTTTAAGTCTTTCAGTGAATGTGCGGCTCACAAGATGTTCATGTTTTTATAACGCGGCCCACAGGTACTAAAAGGTTTTAAACCCCAATGTTAAATAGAACCCCTGAAACACGTGGTTCCGTTGGTGAAACTTATTACATACTCTTGGCTGGAGGTGTGATACTCTCAAGAGTTTGAGAGTGAATAATAATTGAGGCGTGTATCAAATAAATTTTGAATAGGTGTTCTGTCAAACCTCTGTAATCTTCACTGCATGTTTGATACTCGTACTTTTGCAGCACCGATGAGTCATCTCTGCTGAGAATGGCAGGATTCTGTTTCAAGTCGTGAAGTGTAGCACGATGAAAGGATCGAAGTAATGTGGCCTTGCTGTCTAATGTATGGTTCTATGGTGTAAATAGATTTCCGCGAAGCTAAGGCCAATTTGCAGGATTCTGATGTCTTTAAATTTGCAGAAGTAATGAAACAAGAACAAAGCCATAGACTCTCAATACAGTCAGCAATAAACCTGTAAGATATCATTTCGTAGAGTAGGCTGTTTGATGTCTAGGTTCATAATACTTACAACAGTGCTTCATACTTTCCGGAAATCACACCGTAACTGAAGCAGTATTTTGTAATGTTCCAACCAGAGTTAAGAAAACTCTACTGTCCAAGACTCCTTTTGGTTTCTCAAGAATCATTTGATATCGGAATCCTTCTCCTTATTGCAAAAATCTTACCTCATTGTATTGGGCTTGTGTAAACGATAGTATTCATTGAGCTTCTAAAGATGAATTTTGGGCGATTCGGGCTCCATACATGGGGGGGGGGGGGGGGGGGGGGGGGTGCTTGTCATGGCCATGCGACGAATTTGTGGTAGACAACGATTTTAGAAGTCACTAATTGTCTGCAAAGTAACTACAGCTCATTCGACGTTACCCTCATTAGAGTATTCTGTCTTGTGGGAGTTTAACTGAAAACTCCTTGGGTTGAAAAGGATGAAGGAGCCGTATGATAATTACCAACTGCGAGTTAGTCTGCATCCGTACTGCAACGACAATCATTTTTTGTTTGCTCACTCCGCTGTAATAGAGGCAGTACGACGAGTGACCAAATAAAGTAATATTTCTGTTATTTTTTAAGTCTTCACTGTACAAGTTGAGCTTAACGTCATGAAGAAGTTTTTATGTGCAGAATAGAGTGTCAGGCTAAAAACTGAGGTGGATACGTGCATTCTCCCTCAATCATGTTTGCGTTCCAAAGGGTGTACTAGAGAATTTAACATGTAGTGTTGAGACACAAACCGCTTCAGTAGACGAGGTAGCTTACTCTTGGCTATGCCGTGGCTCTAGACTCCCAGGTAAGCTTGTTCCAATGTTGTGTGGAATGCCCTGTCAGAAGAACTGGTTACCAACCTAGTGGGGGCACCTTTCATCTTTAAGTTTCGCACAGTGGCGTAGCTGTAGGCAGAACTGAACTTGGATGACGTTTATAACCAATGAAGTTAATTGCGGCAAGTAATAACAAATAAATAATTACTCGCAAACGATTCGTTTCTGTATCTGTGTATACTAAAGTGTGTTTGCTTCTCATATCATGTAACCTGTACCGTATCAGTTTATGTCATTATGATGCTGGTGTGGGAACTGATGGCTGACTAGATTGTCTTTTCTAGTGCCCATCCTCAGTCATGGGCATGTGGACTACACGATCCATCTAGAGCATGGGTGGCCAAGAATTCGGCTCGTGAACGGTGGCTGGTCACAAGCGCCTTAGTGCTCAGCTTGGTTGGCACACTTCCCTCACCGCCACGCCGTACTGACTATGTATGAGGAGGTGGAAAAGACGGAAACAACGAACGTGCCGCATTTAACTGGCAATGCAGTGGCACTCCGTACATCTTGGTTTTTCGTTTCACATATCTTAACAAAATTAGAAGCAATTTTCAGTAGTAATTATTTTCGGGATGCTGAAAACTTAATTTTTATCTGGTACACACTGAAGACATATGGACAGGCGCAGAAAATTTCACAGATATTCGCATTCAGGTTGCCATGTAATCATGGCTTATTTAGTTTCAAATCGAAAAAAAGTCTTTGACACACACATGATGGTAGAAATATTGTAGAACTTTCGCAACATCGTTATGGATATGCGATAACCCTATCTGAAGAAACCATTGTAGACGTCCTGAACTGCTTTAACGCTAAAGGGATTTTTGTCTTTAAGACAGAAATTACCTTGCAGATGATTCAGTTACATCTGCACATGCACAGAGGCACAAAGGGTCTCGAAAACAACTCGAAAACAAATGTAAGATTCGGAATGTCCTTAAAACATTTAGAGAACTATAATTGTAATTATTTCAAGGCTGCCGGCCGGTGTGGCCGTGCAGTTCTAGGCGCTTCAGTCTGGAACCGCGTGACCACTACGGTCGCAGGTTCGAATCCTGCCTCGGGCATGGATGTGTGTGATGCCTTAGGTTAGTTAGGTTTAAGTAGTTCTAAGTTCTAGGGGACTGATGACCACAGATGTTAAGTCCCATAATGCTCAGAGCCATTTTCAAGACTACAATGAATTCTTCAAACCTCGCGTTTTATTTAACGCCAGTGAGCTTATGGAAGCAAATAAATCACCAGGTCCGGATCTAATCCCAGATAGATTTTATAAAGAGCACTCTAAGGCATTGGATCCTCACTTAGATTGCATTTATCGCGATTCACTCGCCCAACGCAACGTCCCAAGCGACAAACCCTCAAAATTCCTGACCAGTCTCCTTAACTTCTATTTGCTACAGAATCCTTGAACATATTCTCAGCTCGAATACAATAAACTTTCTTGAAACTGACAGGCCTATGTCCACGAATCAGCGTGGTTTTAGAAAGCATCGCTCGTGTGAAACTCAGCTTGCCATTTTCTCACATGACATACTGAGAGCTATGATGGATGAGGGGCGACGGGCAATTTCCATATCTCTAGATTTCCGGAGAGCATTTGACATTGTGCCCCACTGCAGGCTGTTAACGAAGGTACGAATATATGGAATAAGTTCATAGATATCTGAGTGACTCGAAGAGTTCTTAAATAGTAGAACCCAGTACGTTTTCCCCGACGCGCGTGTTCATCAGAGATAAGGCTATTGTCAGGAGTGCCCCAGGGAAGTGTGATGAATGGCAGGTAGCCCTAAATGTGAATAAATGTAAGTTGATGCTGATGAGTAGGAAGATCAAACCTGTAATGTTCAGATGCAGTATTACTAGTGCCTGCTTGACACAGACGAGCTGTTTAAATGCCTGGGCATAAGTTGCAAAGCGAGATGACGTGGAACGGGAGTGTACGAACTGTGGGAGGGAAGGCGAATGGTCGATTTCAGTTTATTGGGAGAATTTTAGGAAAGAGTGGTTCACCTGGAAAGGAGACCGAATATAGGCCACTGGCGCGACCTATACTTGAGTTCTGCTAGAGTGTTTGGGATCCGTACCAGGTCGGATTGAAGGAAGACATTCAAGCAATTCAGAGGCAGGCTGCTGGATTTGTAACCGATAGTTCCGAATGACACGTAAGTGTTACGGAGATTTTAGGGGAATTCAAATGGGAATCTCTGAAGCGAAGGTGACGTTCTTTTCGAGAAATACGGTTGAGAAAATTTAGAGAACCGGTATTTGAAGCTGACTGCCTTACGATTCTACTGGCGCCAACGTACATTGCGCCTAACAACCGTGAAGATAAGACAAGAGAGATTAGGACTCATATGGGGGGCATACAGACACTCGTTCCTCCTTCGCTCTATTTGCGAGTGGAACAGGAACGTAAATGACAAGTAATGGTACAGGGAAGCCTGCGCCATGCACCTAAGGTGACTTACGACGTACGGAATATCTACCTAGATGTAGATGTAGAACTAGACTATTTGCCAGATGTGTTGCTTCTACAGTGCGATTTTCTTTTTAAATGCCTTCCCATTAGATGAGAAAGAAGTTGTTTCTCTAATTGCGGTGTCTTGCTGTGGGCAGTGTACAGCCAAGTCCACTTAAAATACGACGTCTGAAATCTATTCCGGATGTTCTAACTTCCTGCACCCCTTTTTCCTTCATAAATGCAATTTATCGAATTTTAGATCGAAAATTCGTTACAGATAAGTCCCTTGATTTAACCAACGTACCCTGCAGTAATATACAGGGTATCCCACTCAAACCTACATTATTTCAAGGACCCAGGAGAGAAAAACCACAGTAGATACGACAATGAAAAATACACCACATTGTAGAGCATATCAAAGAATTTATATTCCCGCGCCAGAAGTGCCCAGTATCGTCGCCACAGTGCAGCATGGTCGCATGAAATGAAAATAGCGACTCCACAGCTGCGCGCTAGCAGTAGTGTGGTTTGCAGAAACAAAGTCACCGATCAGTGTGCAAAGAAATTATCGTCGTGTGTATGAATGTGATACACCTGATGTGAAAACAATTAAGGAGTGGTATAGGAAGTTTCTGGCAACAGCAAGTGTTCTGCAACATTCTGGTGGTGCACGTTACGGAGTTTCAGAAGAGACAGTGGAGGCCATCAGACAAACGTTTCTCAGAAGTCCACCCTAAGTCAATTCGTCAAGCAAGTAGGCAACTTGATGTACCTCGATCAGCATTGCATTGTGTAGTTCACCAGCGTCTTTATATGTGTGCTTTCAAAGTGCAAATTCTGCAACACCTGACGGCGAACAACAAACGACACCGACAATTTGCTGCAGATATGCTGCAGCGTCTTGGTATGGATCCCAGTTTCCTAGGAAGGTGTTTATTCTCAGATGAGGCAACATTTCACCTATCAGGAAGGGTTAATAGCCATAATGTTCGGATTTGGAGTTCGCAAAATCCGCACGTTGTCATTGAACATGTTCGTAATAGCCCTAAACTAAACGTCTGGTGCGGGCTAATGTACGCGAGGATTGTTGGACCGTTCTTCTTTGCGGAAAAAACAGTGAATGGGTCAGTGTATCTGGACATGTTTGAGCAGTCTGTGTACCCTCAGATAAAAGACTTGCAACCCAACATCATTTTTCAACAAGATGGAGCTCCGCCGCATTGGCCAACGGCTGTTCGCAAGTTCCTGAAGATGACATTTCCCAATCGTTGCGTCGGACGCGGAGGACCCATTGCCTGCCCACCACATTCACCCGAAATTACGCCACTTGATTTCTTCGCGTGGGGATTCGTGAAGGACCGCGTGTATGCGACCAAAGTGCCCCCAGGGGCTCAGCATTCACTTGCTGAGTACGGGCTTGGCGACCCCGGGGTCCTTAGCTGGGGACTGGTCAGCGCCGCCAGTCTCCTGTCACCGTAACCCCCGAACATGCTTCAGCGACCACCGTACGGCGCGGCGGTGAAATGTTGTGTGCTGCGGGGAATGGTAATCTTGGCTTGACCGCCTGGATTGCGAGGAAGGCCAACCTCTATAAAAACCCCTCAATCTTTCGGTGTGCTCCGCGCCCAGAAGATGCATGGCTGTTGGGGTGGAACAGTCGCAAGCGGGCAACCTCTGGGGCACCTGCCGCACCCCAGTTGTATAAGGCTTACTCAGGCACGCGGGGCTCTGTCTGAGCGGACTTTTAGTTCCCTAGCTGCTCGTGGGACCACAATGGACCCTTCGACCTCTACATTTCCCCCTACCAGTGGCTTGGGTGGGCCGCTGGTAGGAAAACACACCCAATCGAAAAAGCGGCTACGCGCTGCGAGTCCTCCAGCGCCTGGTGTTGCTAGAGATTTAACAGAATGTAGTAACGGAGCACATGCTGATAATCAGAATGTGTTTTTGATTATTAAAAGGAAGGAGGGTAGCTTTGAGAGGGTTTCTCCCTTTTACATCCACAAGGGTCTTGAGGGAATTGCAGGAACACTGAAATCTGTAAAGCGACTGCGCAATGGGACTCTGTTAGTTGAAACTTCTAGTTCCCGTCAAGTCGCTGCCCTTCGGAAAGCAAATTGTCTAGGAGAGTACGCTGTCGAGACCGAGCTCCACTCCACTTTGAACTATAGTAAGGGTGTTGTGACGTGTAGGGACTTGGTGGATATCCCCATAGACGTGCTAAAATCTGAGTGGGCTGACGAAGGAATTGTTGACGTGCAGCACATTATGAAACGAGTCAATGGGGACCTCGTCAAATCTGACTCGTTTATTCTCACATTCAGTTGCCCGAGACTCCCGGAGCATGTTAAAGCGGGGTTCTTACGTTTGTCCGTACGGCCATATTTCCCCAACCCAATGCGCTGTTTTAAATGTCAGCGCTTTGGGCATACTACGTTGGGGTGCAATGGGATAGCCACGTGTGGTAAATGTGGTCAGCCTGCCCATGACGGAGCCGATTGTTCATCGCCTGTGAAGTGCGTGAATTGCTCTGGGAGTCACCCTGTCTGGAGCCGGATCTGCCCCATCTATCTCGAAGAGCGGAAGGTACAGGAGATTAAAACATCTAAGCGCATCCCCTATGGTGAGGCCAAGAAGATCTTTAAGGCCATGCAACCTCCTGTGTTTTCCACATCTTTCGCTTCCGCTCTCAAAAAACCGGTACAACTGGCCACTGTTGCTACACAAACGGAGGTTGCTAGTGTTAGCACTAAAACCTGCGCTTGCCAGTGCACTTGTGCTGCTGCGGTTGTTTTGCAATCTGCGGCTCTCCCCGCTACATCGGACAAGGCCGTGGTTGCTGACATTGAGGTACTTCCAGCCTCCCCCCATATGGCGCCTTCTGCCCAGGCGAGTCAACCTCCAACTGTTGACAAGGCTCTGCATTCCCAGCCCCCCAAGACAAAGCCTCAGAAGATGAAGGTTCTGCCACCTGAGGAGACTAGTCAGCGTCGGTCCGATGATGATGCCATCGTGCTGTCTGACATCTCCCGTGGGTCGTCATCGGATCTTATGGACATTGATGTCGACCGGGGGCGATCTTCTCGCCCCAGGAATAAATCTCCGGCCAGTACGGTCTCTCCTCCAAAGCACAGAGGCAGGGTGAAAGTTCAGCCACCCTGATCACTGGCTCCCATATTACAGTGGAACCTGAATGGTTTCAGGACGCATGTGGCCGAATTACAACTCCTCATACGAGAGTGCCCCTTGTGCTTATGTATCCAAGAAACACATTTTCGGGCCACTGATTCTCCTTCTTTACGCGGCTATACCGCATATCGAAAAGATGATCTGACGGGGCAAAGGGCAAAGGGTGGTGTTGCGGTTTTTGTCCGTGATGTGCACCCCTCATCTGAGCTCCCTCTCGTCACCGACTTGCAAGCAGTTGCAGTTGACATTCTTGTGGGTCGGAGGCTCACAATCTGTTCTGTTTATTTACCACCTCCGGATGCGATAGACTCTGAGGCTCTCACGGACCTTATTAGCCAACTCCCTCGCCCATTTCTTCTTCTGGGGGACTTCAACGCTCATAATGTCTTATGGGGCTCTCCGACTACTTGCCCCAGGGGTCGCATTCTGGAAAGCGTCATGATGTCTGAAGAACTGTGCCTCCTCAACTCTGGTGCTCCCACTCATTTCTGTACTGCTTCCGGATCGTCATCGGCTATTGACCTTTCCTTTTGCTCTCCAGCACTCGCGGATTCTGCTCTGTGGGAGGCTGCAGCTGACCTCCATTCTAGTGACCACTTCCCCCTCTGGATTCGCCTCCTGGATGAGGCTGTGGCATTACCAGTGCCGCCCCGGTGGCACCTTTGCAGAGCTGACTGGACACTTTTCAGCCAACTGGCTGTTTTGGAACACCGTGCCAGCGTCCACGAATGGGTAGACCATGTTGCAGCCGTGATCTCTCATGCTGCTGAATTGTCAATCCCACGATCATCCGGTCATCCCAAGAGGCGTCCTGTCCCTTGGTGGACCACTGAGTGCCACTCAGCCATCCGCGCCCGCCGTGCAGCACTGCGCCGCTTCAAGTGCCGTCCCTCAGCTGACAATCTTGCGGCCTTTCGGGTGGCGAGGGCCAGAGCGCGGCGAGTGATTAAAGAGAGCAAACGGCAATCGTTCTTGAATTCCATCTCTCGCTCCACTAGTTCTACGAAAGTATGGGAAGCCATCAGGAGGATTTCCGGGAAACTCAGCCAGCTACCTGTCACGGCATTGCTGCATCAGGGATGTCTCCTCACGGCGCCGAGAGACATTGCCCAGACACTGGCCATGCATTTTGCGGAATCTACCGCCACTATTAACTGTGATCCAGATTTCTGCCGCTACCGCACTGCCGTCGAAAGGGGTCACTTGGACTTCCGGTCTCTAAATTCTGAACCCTATAACTGCCCCTTCACAATGTGGGAACTGGATTCTGCGCTGTCTGTGGCTCATGATACTGCGCCTGGTCATGATCAAATCCGGTACAGCATGCTGCGGCACCTGTCGCTGCCATCCAAGGAAGTTCTCCTGAACTGTTTCAATATGATATGGTTATCTGGCACGTACCCTGACTCGTGGAAGGAGGCAATTTTGATTCCCCTCCTCAAACCAGGGAAGGACCGAACGCATCCCAGTAGTTATCGGAGTATTGCCTTGACGAGCTGTGTTGGGAAGACGTTGGAACGCATGGTCAACCGCCGCCTGGTTTGGCTGCTCGAGACCAGGCAGCTCCTTAGCCCCTCTCAGTATGGCTTTCGGAGATGTCGTTCCACTCTAGACAACTTGACCCTGCTTGAGGCCGCCATCCAGCAGGCCTTTCTACGTAACCAGCATTGTCTAGGGGTCTTCTTTGACATTAATAAGGCGTATGACACTACTTGGCGCCGCCTTATCCTCAATCAACTCCATGAGTGGGGCTTTCGTGGCCGTCTCCCCATCTTCATTCGGTCCTTTCTTTCTCACCGCCTCTTTCGGTATCGGGTTGGTAATGTGCTATCGGATTTGTACGTGCAGGAGAATGGTGTTCCTCAGGGCAGCGTTTTAAGTGTCACCCTCTTTGCCGTTGCTATTAACAGTATCACGTCCACTATCCGGAGTCCTGCCCAATGCTCCTTGTTTGTGGACGATTTTGCTGTTTTCTGTTCTTCCTCCAGTCTTGTCAGTGCTAGTCGGCAGTTACAGCTTACGATAAAGCGCTTAGAGGCATGGACTGCAAAGACGGGTTTTACCTTTTCTGCAGACAAATCTGTGTGTGTTCATTTTAATCGTTGTCGGCGTCTTTTTACCTCCCCTGAATTGCGTCTGAGGGACACCGTTCTTCCTTTTAGAGACACTGTGAGGTTCCTGGGCCTCACTTTTGATTCCAAGTTGTCGTGGTTGCCTCACCTTAAAGACCTCAAGGTGCGGGCCCTGAAGGCACTGAATATTTTGAAGTGTCTGAGCCATCGGTCCTGGGGAGCAAATCGGGCGCGTCTGCTGCAGTTTTATAGGGCTTTCGTCCGATCGCGTCTAGACTATGCTTGCACCGTGTATGGGTCAGCAAGGCCATCGTATCTAAAGATCCTTGACGCAGTACACCATGAGGGTATCAGGCTGGCCACTGGTGCCTTCCGTACCAGTCCCATCCCCAGCCTGTGTGCTGAGGCAGGGGAACCGCCGCTCGCCATCCGGCGGAAACTCCTCATGGTGCGACGGGTGTGTCATTTCCTTGCCTGTCCTACCTCTCCTGCGTACCCTACCGTTGCCCGACCGCCTATGGAACGTCTCTTTTCCAGTCGTCCCAGGGCAACAAAACCATTTGGGATTCGTGCCAAGCATTTGCTTGAGTCCCTTGGTGTGGAGCGTGTGGCCCCCCAACGACAAGGTTTTACTCGCCTGCCTCCCTGGTTGCTCCAGAGGCCCAGCATCCTTTTAGACTTGTCGGAGAACCGGAGGAACTGCACTCCGGCGTTTGTTTTTACCTCCTTATTTTACGATATTTTAAACCAGCATCCGGACCATGTACCTGTATTCACAGATGGCTCTAAACAGGGGGACACTGTTGGTTGTGCTGTTGTTTTCCCTGATCGAGTCGTCAAGTTACGGCTTCCTGCGGTGTTTACCATCCTCGATGCCGAATTATTTGCAATATTGCGGGCATTGGAGCAGATGAGATGTGTTCCCAGTATTAAGTTCCTCATCTGTTCTGACTCCCTGAGTGCCCTTCAGACCATTCAACACTTGTACCCAGCGGATACGGTCGTCCAGAACATCCATGATGCCCTACTCCACCTGCAACGGCAGGGGAAGGAGGTTTCTTTCTGCTGGGTGCCGGGGCACGTGGGTATTAGGGGAAACGAACTGGCGGATGTGGCTGCCAAAGATGCATGTTCCCTCCCTCACGTTGTTGAATGTGCCGTCCCCCTCCATGCTGTAACCTCCCTTTTGCGTTTTCGTGTTATGCATCAATGGGAAGAGGAGTGGTTGGCAGTTTCTGACAATAAGCTGCGTCTGGTAAAGGCCACTACGCGACCATGGCGTACGTCCTACCAGTCATACAGGCGGGATGAGGTTCTCCTCACTCGCCTCCGCATTGGACACAGTCCCTTCACGCATGGTTTTTTACTCCGACGGGAGGACCCCCCAATCTGCAGTGCTTGTGGCGTCCAGATTACTGTCCGCCACATTTTACTTGACTGTCTTTTATTCTCTGACCAGAGGGCGGTGGTTTCCTTGCCACCGGATTTGCCCTCTATTTTGCAAGACGACGCAGGGACTGTGGTTAAGGTTTTACGGTTTTGTGTCCTGTCCAATCTGTTGCCTCGGATTTTAGGGAGAAGGTTTTAATGTGCTGCTGGGTGACTGGCTCACCCAGTTTTTAGGTAAGAGGTCCGCCAGTCACGATTACCTCCTTGTTTCACTTCGGTATCTGTTCTCTTTTCCTTGTGTTTCCTTTCCTTTTTTAGTGTGTTTCTTCTCCTCTTGTTTTGCCTCTATGTGCGCATTTGGAACTGCGTCAGGCCTGTGTCTTTTAGCCGTTCTCCTTGTTCGGCGTCCGTCTTCGTCCCTTCACCGCCTGTGTTCCTGTTTCTATGCGCTTGGGCGCTGATGACCACGCTGTTTAGCGCCCGTAAACCTCAAACACACACACACACACACACGCGACCAAAGTGGACGATTTTCCTACATTGCGACATCGTCTCACTAATCCGATTGCAACAATAACAGAGGAAATGTTAACAAAGAACTTGGCAAAAAATTGAATAACGACTCAATGTTCTTCGTGCTACAAATGGTTCGTATGTAGAGGTTTATTGATAATAAATAAATTCTTTGAGGTGCTCCACAATGTGGTGCATGTTTCATTGTCGTATTTACTGTGGTTTTCTTCCCGGGTCTTTGAATCAGGGAGGTTTGAGTGGAACACCTTGTATTAAGATTCCCTACTCTTCAATCAGTTTCATCTAAAACTATTGCAACTGGCAGCAGAATAATGCCGGCGACTTCAGAAATTTCACTATTCGTACCATCAATCTTTTTAGCCGCTGCGTGCCTGCACATTTAGCACGAAGAGCTTCGTGATGTACAAAATAATGCACCCTTACGTCGATCGATGTATTTTTTGCTATTTCATTGTCAACCACATTTTAATTCTTTCTGTATGGTATTGTAATGTCGTTTCATAGCAGATTTGCAGTACGAGTTAATTTTGCGACTACATGTGTGTATTTGTTCTCAGTTATGTGTATTGCGAATTCTCACGTCTCTCTTCTGTGAGTTCAATCGTTTATAGACGTTTGTGATGACAGATCTCTAGAACGCCTTCTTTTGTGCAAACAGCTATGGGACCTGTGAAAGTCCTTCAAGCCACGAACAAATAGCGAAGGGTAAACAGCGCTGACGCCCCGATCCTGCCGAGCTGAAGAGAGTGCCGATCGAAAAACGCCACACCGCGATATTCAGTGACCTCACTCTGTCCCGGGAGCTTCTGAGAAAAACCGAGCAAAACCGAGACAGGCTGGACCTTGGTCCTCAAGTGGCCAGCACGTCCTGCACGCGTGAAGTTTGACACGCCATGGCCGGCCGTGGTCTTGAGACACGCTGGAAGCCACCCACAGATGGCGTGCTCCCCGCCAAGGTCATATCACTGGAGAACAGAGTCACGCAAACCTGATGAGAAGTCAAGGCACCGCCTGTCGTCACAGGCGTGAGTGCAACAATTTCACAGAGAGACGAGCGCTGATAAGTAGCACATATCAGAGGTCGATAGGTGTTAGAAGAGGCTACGAAACAGTAACGCCGCTTATAGGTTTGCGGAAAGGACGGGTCAGTTATCACACAAATCACCACATTCTCGTTTTACCCATCTGTTCGCTGAGTGCTGTGTATTTTTGTTTAAATTGGTGAGCGAAGTGTCTGATACTCGTAATAGTAGTAGTTTTATTCACTCTAGGTCACTTTTACAATAATATTGGACATGATATAATATTACAATTTAAGAGCTACAAGAATAACATAATTGATATATGCAAGTATTTACATACTTAATGGTCTAGTTTGACAATGATGAGAAAGGGAGTAGGCCATGGTCTTATAGTAAGAACCATCCCAAAATTGGCAAAAGTAATTTAGAGATGTTCAAATGTGTGTGAAATCTTATGGGACTTAACTGCTAAGGTCATCAGTCCCTAAGATTACACACTACGTAACCTAAACTATTCTAAGGACAAACACGCACACACCCTTGCCCGAGGGAGGACTCGAACCTCCGCCGGGACCAGGCGCACAGTCCATGACTCCAGCGCCTTAGACCGCTCTGCTAATCCTGCGAGGCGTAAGAAAGAGAAACCAGGGAAAAGCTAAGTCAGGATGGCTGGATGGAAACTGGAGCCTCCATTCTCCCGAAGACAAGACCAGCTTCTTTGAAACGGTGCTACCTCATTCGGCTTACTCTGAGGTGACAAAAGTCATGGGCTACCGATATACACATATACAGATGACGGTAGTATCGCGCAAACAAGTTAGAAAAGGGCCTTGCGTTGGCGGAGCTGACATCTGTACTCAGGTGATTCATATGAAAAGGCTTCCGACGTGATTAAGGCCGTACGACGGGAATTAACTGAATCTAAACGCGGAACGGTAGTTGGAGCTAGACGCATGGGAGATTCCATTTCAGAAATGGTTACGGAATTCAGTATCCAGAGATTCACATTGTCAAGAGTGGACCGAGAATACCAAATTCCAGGCATTACTTCTCACCACGGGCGATCGAGAGGAGCGGCGTTTGCGTAGAGCCGTCAGTGCGAACAGACAAGCAACACTGAGTGAAATAACTGCAGAAATCAATGTGCGACGAACGACAAACATATCCGAAATCTGGCGTTATGGGCTGTGGAAGCAGATGCCAGATGCGAGTGCCTTTCTAACAGCACGACATAGCCTGGGCTCTTGACCATATCGGTTGGACCCAAGACGACGATAAACTATGGCCTGGTTGGACGAGTTCCAATTTCAGTTGTTAAGAGTTGACCGTAGGCTTAAATTGAGGTGCAGATCTCACGAAGCCATGGACCCAGGCTGTCAACAAGGCAGTGTGAGCAAGCTGGTGGTGGATCTATAATAGTGTGATCTTTGTTTATATGGTGTCCATTGGGACTTTTGATCCAACTGAACCGATCATTGACTAGAAATGGTAATGCTCGGCTACTTGGAGACCATCTGCAGCCAATCAACGACGGAATTTTTAAGGATGATGATGCGCCATGTCACTGAGACACAGTTGTTTGAATTGGTTTGAAAATAATTCTGTACATATCGAGCGAATGATGTGGCCATCCAAATCGCCAAACATGAGTCCCATTGGACATTTATGGTATATAATCGAGAAGTCAGTTCGTACACAAAATCCTGCACCGACAACACTTTCGCAATTAACGACGGCTATAGAGGCAGCTTGGCTCAGTATTTCTACAAGGCACTTCCAACTACTTGTGGAGTCCATGCCACGTCGAGCTGCTGCACTACGGCAGACAAAAGTGTGTCTGGCACGATATTAGGAGGTATCCCAAGATCTCTCACCTCAGAATACACCTAGTGCACAAAAATGCTTCGCAAATAATATATTGAATAACGTAATAGGCTAGTGCTACACTCTTCACTCATTTCTCACACCTAGTAGCTGCACACACACTCTACACAAATTGTTTTACGATGTAACACTACACACACTATCTGATGGTGTCAGGATCATAGCGAGGATGTCTGGTTTCCATTTTGTGTACCGCAACTTGCCGCTTGCTATCCTGATGAACTGAGTCAACATCCCTCTGTTATGAGTGAGATATTGAGCTCAGAGAGAGGATAAGGTGTTAGGTTTGCACTGTGCATAGCTTTGGGAATAAGTTTTTCCAGAGAACAAAAAAGGAGAGTCCAGCGGCAGAGGCCGAGTCGAGTGGACGCTTCTGTAGCGGTGGCAGCAGCACCAGAAGGAGCAGCAGTTGCCTGATTCAGAGTAATTTTGTTTAGTTTTTTCTTCTTCGCGTACTTCTGCTAATGCAGACTGTGTAGACTAGATCAAAACTGGTTCAAATGGCTCTGAGCACTATGGGACTTAACATCTGAGGTCATCAGTGCCCTAGAACTTGGAACTACTTAAACCTAACTAACCTAAGGACAACATACACATCCATGCCCGAGGCAGGATTCGAACCTGCGACCGTAGCGGTCGCGCGGTTCCAGACTGAAGCGCCTATAACCGCTCGGCTGTGTAGACTAGTGTTTAGCTAGTTACCTTGTTTACTTGTCTTTCATCAGAAGCGCCACGTCACGTCTTTACGTTTAAATCTAGTTTTGGCACACAACATTCCTATAATTTAGTTTATTGCATTCGAGTTGAAATACTTATTTTCCGCAGTAGATTTTGAGTAAGCAGAGTTTCTAGTAAAAAGTAACTGTTGATACATCCGTATTCAATAGAGAATATTATGAGCGTTTTAAGATTTTGTGAATCTGGCGGTGTCAGGCTATAGTAAAAACGCTTCAGACCATTTTTTAGTGTTTGTTTATTCTCCTCGTTATATGAGGGCTACTCGGAAAGTAAGAAACGATAGGTCGCGAGTGAAAATCAAAACTGTTTTATTTGCAACGCTTAGCTACACCTTCCAGCTACTCCTATACACAGTCGCCACTCAGACTTAGACATCTGTCGTAGCGTTGTACCAACTTTTCAATTCTCCCGTTATAGAAGACAGCCGCCAGTGCTTTTTGACATTTTTCTGCTCTGGACTAAAGCTCATTGTCTGTGTCAAAATATTGTCTTGATAGCCAGCCGTTCATCTGAGAAGAGATGAACCTTAGGGTAGCCAACTACGGGCAGTGTTGTGGGTGATCAAACACTTCCCATCGAAAAGGCTGCAGGAGTATCGTCATTGCCCCTGCAGAGTGTGGCTGAGAACTGTCGTGTAGAACGAACTGCGTGACAGATCCGTTATGTAGATTGCATAGCTTCAGGCGAAATCTTTCGCCAGACCCTCATACTTGGTGGGAGACGCTAATTGCTAGCCGTCTTTATGTTCTCACTGTGAGGTCAGAACTGAAAAGAGCGAGATCATGCGATCCTCGGCGTACTAGACACAGTACCCGACGCATTTGTGCAAAGCTTCATCAGATTTTCACTGTATTTTCCATTTCGCGACCAACCGTTCCTTACTTTCTGAATAACCCTCGTATAATATTTCGTAGCAATTCCAAATTTAGAAGCCTCAGATTCGAGTAATTTTCTTTCCTTTGGGGACTCATGGTACATTCTAAGTTAAACTCTACTGCTTTTTTGTGAAAAGTACGATATGGCTAGGGGCTGTGCTTGCGAGTGGACACAAGGAGAATTGGCTGCTGTCTGTAAACAGCTGGAAGCTGTGTTGGCTATGATCGATAGGATTCTGGCTAATGTTCAACGCTGTGGCGACATCGAGGTGCTTGTGACGAGAACTCCAACACCCTTTTGCCGTTGGATTCCCTTGATGACCTCGTTGTCACTGCCTCTATCGATACGCAACACCTGACTGGCCCGTCCTCAATCGAAACTGAGTGAGGGACAGTAATGGGTTTTCGTAGCACTGTGTGGAAGATGAAAGAGGGAACAGTCGCACAGCTGCCTTCTTACGCCTTAGCAACAGGTACGAAGTGCTATCCAGTGTCGGTAATGCCTGTGAGCCGGCACGGTCTGCTTCTCCTGTTGGGCCAATGTCCGATTGTCCTGTCCATTCCGGACAAGAGTTGAAGGTGGGTGTGCTAGTCGTTGGGATTTGCAACGTTAGGCAGGTGATAGAGCCCCACGGGAAAACAGTTGCAGAGCGGGAAAGAAAGCCAGTGTACACTCGATTTGTTCGCTGGAGGGCCTCATCCGTGACATGGAGGTGGCCCTGAAACGGCTGTCGAGAGTACTGTGTGCAACTGACTGCAAATAGTGTCACATGTCGGCACGAATGATGCCTGCCACTTGAATTCTGAGGCAATCGTTGCCTTCTTTCGGTGGATGGCTGATTTGGTCTACATCTACAACTGCATCTACATGGATACTCTGCAAATCACGTCAGCCTGACAGAGGGTTCATCGAACCACCTTCATATTTCTCTATTATTCTAATCTCGTATAGTACGCGGAAAGAACGAACACCTATATCTTGCTGTAAAAGCTCTGATTTCCCTTATTCTTTCGTGGTGATAGTTTCTCCCTATGTACGTCGCTGCCCGCAAAATATTTTCGCATTCGGAGGAGAAAGTTGGTGATTGGAATTTCGTGAGAATATTACGTCGCAACGAAACACACCTTTCTTTTAATGATGTCCAGCCCAAATCTTGAGTTGTTTCAGTGACAGCGTCTTCTATATTTCGCTACAAAACGTGCTACCCTTCTTTGAACTTTTTCGATGTACTCCGTCAGTCCTATCTGCTAAAGATCCCACACCACGCAGAAGTATTCTTAAAGAGGACAGAGGAACGGTAGTGTAGGTAGTCTCCTTAGTAGGTCTGTTACATTTGCCAAGTGTCCTGTCAATATAACGCAGTCTTTGGTTAGTCACAACATTTTCTGCGTTTTCCTTCAAATTTAAATTGTTCCTAATTGTAATCCCTAGGTATTTAGTTGAATTTACGGCCTTTAGATTTGACTGATTTATCGTGTAACCAAAGTTTAACGAATTCCTCTTAACACTCATGTGAGTGGCCTCACACTTTTCGTTATTTAGGGTCAACTGCCAGTTTTTGCACCATTTAGATATCTTTTATAAATCGTTTTGCAATTTGTTTTAATCTTTTGATAACTTTATTAGTCGATAAACGACAACGTCATCTGCAAACGAACTAAGACAAGTGCTCAGATCGTCTCCCAAACCGTTTATATAGATAAGGAACAGCAAAGGGCATATAACACTACCTTGGGGAACGCCAGAATTCACATTTGTTTTACTCGATGGCTTACCGACAATTACTACAAACTGTGACGTCTCTGACAGGGAATCACAAGTCCAGTTACGTAATTGAGACGATATTCCATAAGCACGAAATTTCCCAACAACACGCTTATTTGGTACATTGTCAAAAGCCTTCCGGAGATCCAGAAATGCGGAATCGATCTGCAATCCCTTTGTCAACACTTCATGCAAATAGAGAGCTAGTTGTCTTTCACAAGAACGATGTTTTCTAAGCCCATGTTGGCTGTGTGTCAATAACCATTTTGTTCGACGTAATTCATAATGTTCGAACAAATGGTATTGTTGTTGTGGTCTTTAGTCCGGATTCTGATTTGGTACAGCTCTCTATGCTACTCTACCCTGTGCAGGCTTCTTCATCTCTCAGTACCTACTGCAACCTACATCCTTCTAAATCTGCTTATAGTATTCATCTCTTGGTCTCCCTCTGCGATTTTTACCCTCCACGCTGCCCTCCAGTACAAAACTGGTGACCCCTTGATGCCTCATAAAATGTCCTACCAACCGATCCCTTCTTCTAGTCAAGTTGTGCCAAAAATTTCTCTTCTTCCCAATTATATTCAGTACCTCCTCATTAGTTATGTGATCTACCCATCTAACCTTCAGCATTATTCTGTAGCACCACATTTCTAAAGCTATTATATTCTTGTCCCAACTATTTATCGTCCATGTTTCACTTCCATACATGGCTACACTGCACAGAAATACTTTAAGAAACGACTTCCTGACACTTAAATGTATACTCGAAGTTAATAAATATTTTTTTTTTCAGAAACGCTTTCCTTGCCACTGCCAGTCTACATTTTATATCCTCCCTACTTCGACCATCATCAGTAATTTTGCTCCCCAAACAGCAAAACTCATCTACTACTTTAAGTGGCTCTGAGCACAATGGGAGTTAACACCTATGGTCATCAGACCCCCAGAACTTAGAACTACTTAAACCTAACTAACCTAAGGACAGCACATAACACCCAGTCATCACGAGGCAGAGAAAATCCATGACCCCACCGGGAATCGAACCCGGGAACCCGGGCGCGGGAAGCGAGAACGCTACCGCACGACCACGAGCTGCGGGCACTACTTTAAGTGTCTAATTTCCTAATCTAAGTCCCTCAGCATCACCCAACTTAATTCGACTATATTCCATTATCCTCGTTTTGCTTTTGTTGTTGTTCATCTTATATCCTCCTTTCAATACACTGTCCATTCCGTTCAACTGCTCTTCCAGGTTCTTTGCTGTCTCTGACAGAATTACAATGTCATCGGTGAAAACCAAAGTTTTTATGTCTTCTCTATGGATTTTAATTCCTACTCCTGCCACCTTCAGAATTTCAAAAAGTATATTCCAGTCAACGTTGCAAAAGCTTTCTCTAAGTCTACAAATGCTAGAAATGTAGGTTTGCCTTTCCTTAACCTATCTTCAAACGTAAGTCGTAGGGTGAGAATTACCTCGCGTGTTCCAACATTTCTACGGAATCCAAACTGATCTTCCCCGAAGTCTTCTTCTACTAGTTTTTCCATTCGTCTGTAAAGAATTCGCATTAGTATTTTGCATCTGCACTTACTAAGCTACTCCATATTTGATTTTGCATTTATAACCCTGTTTTCGAATATATGTTCAAAACTCCTGCTGCATCTCGACGTTAACGATATGGGCCTGTAATTAAGTGGATTACTCCTACTACCTTTCTTGAATATTGGTGTGACCTGTGCAACTTTCTAGTCTTTGGGTACGGATCTTTCGTCGAGCGAACGGTTGTATATGATTGTTAGCTAGGCAGCCAATGCATCAACATATGATTGTTAAGTGTGGAGCTAATGCATCAGCATACTCCGAAAGGAACGTAATTGCTATACAGTCTGGACCAGAAGACTTGCTTTTATTAAGTGATTTAAGTTGCTTCACTACTCCGAGGATATTTACTTCTACGTTGCTCATGGTGGCAGCTGTTCTTGATTCGAGTTCCGGAATATTTACTTCGTCTTCTTTTCTGAAGGCATTTCGGAAGGCTGTGTTTAGTGACTCTGATTTGGCAGCGCTGTCTTATCTCCCCCCACAAACCAAACATCGATAGTATCTCCATGGCTATCACACAGAAAAGGCATTAAACGTTTCTTGCCAATAACATACTTCATATACGGGCAGAATCTCTCTGAATTTTCTGTCAGATTTTCGTTGTGGAAACCTTTATAAGCATCTCTCATTGAAGTCCACGCTAAATTTCAAGCTTCTGTAAAAGACCGCCAATCTTGGGGATTTTGCGTCTGTTTAAATTTGGTATGTTTGTTTCGTTGTTTCTGTAACAGTTTTCTGACCCGTTTTTGTTACCAAAGAGGATCATCTGCGTCGTTTGTTAATTTTTTTGATATAAATGTCTCAATTGCAGCCGATACTATTTCTCTGAAGTCAAGTCACATCTGGCATACACTTATATTATTAATTTGGATGGAGCGGAGATTGTCTCTCAGGATGGCGTGAAGTGAATTTTTATCTGCTTTTTTGAGTAGGTATATTTTAGTTTATTTTTGGAGGATTTGGGGGTTACAATATTCAGTCTCGCTACGACAACCCTGAGTTCACTAATACCTGTATCGGTTTTGATGCTCGTTACTAACTCATTATTATTGGTTGCTAAGAGGTCAAGTTTGTTTTCATAACCGTTTACTATTCACGTGGACTCATGATTTAACAGCTCGAAATAATTTTCGAAGAATGCGTTTAGCACAATTTCGGCTGATGTTTTATGAGTACCTCCGTTATTAATTATGTATTTTCGCCAACATATCGAAGATACATTAAAGTCACCACCAACTATAATCGTATGAATCGAGTACGTATTTGAAATCAAACTCATGTGTTCTTTGAACCTTTCAGCAACTGTATCATCTAAATTGGAAGGTTGGTAAAAGGGTCCAGTTATTATTTTATTCCGGTTGCCAACTATGACCTCTGCCTATACTAACTCACCTTAAGTGTCTACATCAATTTCGCGACACGATAAACTACTTCTAACAGAACACCGTTAAGTTCTTCGCAAAAATTTCGGCTGAGCTTTCAGTGCATATAACGATTTGAGCATCAGTGCTTTCTATTAGCGCTTGGAGCTGTGGTACTTTCCCAACACAGCTACGACAATTTACAACTATTACACCGATGGTTCCTGTATCTGGTGAAGGCAACTAGCAAAACATGTGTGGTATAGGCTAAGCTGTCTATTTGTAGCATCGTACCCAAGGTCGACACGATCCTCTGGTTCGGAATAGAGTGGAAGGTGTAAACCAGAGGCGCTGACTACTCCGGGCTGGTACTGGAAGCAATGTTCTCGACCTCCTCTGTCAGGCGGAAAATTGTAGCTGCCCCTTAAAGGTCGGGCGTGTTTACTACACGTAGGAAGAGGCTACTAGTGTAGCGGAGTGGATGTGGCGTACACCTGGGGGTTACAGAACACCCCTCTTGGGATCAGAGACGAATTTCTGCCAAAATCTAAGTTATACCTGCCACAATGTTTTCAGACAATGCTAGTCCTCGCACATCGGGCACAAAAAATGTTTACTACTATATTAGTAAACTGCAGAAACTTCCAAGGAAACATCCCAAAATTAGTTTCTCTTGTTAAGATTATAATAACAGGACAGTACTGGGAACAGAATGTCAGTTGAAACCTGAAGTGAACAGTAACTAAATCTTAAGTTTCAGATTGGAATATTTATCGTTAAGGGTAAGTTGGTCGCCAGTTGTGGCAGCGCATGTATTACAATAAAGAACTCGATAGTATCTAGTGAAGTTGTTACGTACGCAAGCTGTGAATTAATCTGGGTGAAGGTAAACACCGAAGGTTGGTCAAAAATGGTAATTGGGTGCTTTTATAGACCGCCTGGTTCAGGAATTGTAGTGGAAGAGTGCTTCAGACAGAACTTACAGAACACCGGTAGTTTTCTTCCTGATCATTCTGTTGTAGTGGGGGAGAGGGGGGGGCTGTGACTTCAACTTGCCAGGTACAGATTGGATGAGCCATGCTATCAAAACTGGTACCAAAGACAGGGATTCGTATTCTGAATGTCTTATCCGAAAATTACATTAGACAGATATATAGGGAACCAACTCGTGAAAGTAACATCCTAGACCTCTTAGCAACGAACAGATCAGAGCTTGTATGAATGCAGTCTCGCAGCGATAACATTGAATAAAATGTTCTCGGGTTTCCATCCGCGTCAATTGGTTAAAACCACACGAGCTTTCGGCCAAGCACTCCTTGACCATTGTCAAGTGTTATGACTGCCAGTGGGCTGTTGGTGCGCCCTTATATACGCTAGCTGTCGGCTGTGATGTCACTGGTGTCGTTGACATTGCCATATATGGGCATGTTTTGAGTCGGCGTTCGATGTGCCCTCTTCAACCGCGCGATCGCTGGATCCCACGCAGCGCTGAGCTGTATGCCACCGTCTCTACTCAGGGTGTTTGTGGTAATTTTTATTTTAATAGCTTCCTGTATTAAACTGTCCCAGAAGCCGTTAGTGCGAGCCTCGGCAGAGGAATCGTCAAATTTTATGTGGTGACCGTTTTCTAACGCATGCTCAGCTAACGCAGATTTCTCTGGATAGCGTAGGCGATAATACCTCTCATGTTCTTTCCTGCGTTGTTCCACAGTGCGCACTATTTGTCCGATGTACTTCTGGGCCCACTCACAAGGTATTTCGTAAACTACACGTGTTCTGAGACCTACAGCGTCTTTAATTGGTCTCAGTAACTGACGGATTTTCGTTGGAGACCTGAAGATCGATTTGATCTTGTGTCTTTTCAACAGGCGGCTTATCTTGCCCGACACAGAGCCACAGAATGGCAGCAAAGGAAGATTCTTTTCCTGCTCTTCGTCGCTGGTCTTATTCTGATATTTCCCAGAAATCACTTCTTTCACTTCTGAGCTTACCGAATCAGTTAACTTAATGTGTTAGTGATCATAAAGTTCTAATAGCAACTATGACTACGGGTTTTACGAGGAATTTTACGAAGGATAGGAAGATATTTTTGCATAGTAACAGTGACAGTATAAAAATTGCGTAGTATCGGAGCGGTCAGCATCAAATATTCAGTGAAATGGACGAAGATTTGGAGCATAAATGGAAAAATTCAAAAGTGTCGTTCAATATGTGCAAGGTCTTAAGGGTTGGGAAAGACTCACCCCGGTTTAATAGCCCTGTTAGGAAGGTACTCCAATAACAAAGAGAGCTTGATCTCAGACTGAATGGAACTTAAAACCTAGTGATAAACAAAAGCTGAATTAAGTGAAAATGAGCGTAAGAAGGGCAATAAGAGATGCGTTGAGTGACTTTGAAAGTAAAATTTTGTTAACCAGTCTGAGCAAAACCCCTGAGAGGTTTTGGTCTTGTGTAAAATCAGTAAGCTATTCTGAATCATCTATTCATTTACTCAGAGAGAATACTGACACCGGCAGAGAGAATGTCGGAACAATGAATTCTGTCTTCCGAAATTGTTTCACCATGGAAGCTCGTCACCCAGTCTCTCCTTTCAGTCATCGTACGAACATCGAAATGGCAGATATTGAGATAACCGATCTGGGACCGGAAAGTCAACTACAATCACATAGTAGCTGACAGGTAGTAGAACTAGCTAAATCACCTATAAGATTCTGCAAAGATTATGCGAAAGCACTTGCTTCCCATCTAAGAACAGTTTATCGTAAATCGCCGGAGCAACGAAAGGTACCTAGCGACTAGAAGAAAGCGCAGGACATTCCCGTAGGTCAACTGCACACAATTGGAGAGCTATATCGCTTGCGTCAACCTGTTGCATAATTATGGAACATGTTCTATGCTCAAGAATAATGAAGTTTTTGGAGAACGAAGATCTTCTCTATAATAACCAACGTGGATCCGCAAACAGCGATCTCGCGAAACTCAAGTCGCTCTGTTTCTCCATGAGATCCACAGCGCTTTACTTAACGATGCTCAGTTTGATGCCGTATTATTCGACTTCTGGAAGGCATTTGACACCGTTCCGTAGAACCGTTTAGTGAAAGAAATAAGATCTTATAGAGTATCGAACCAGATTTTCGACTGGATTGAAGACTTCCTTACAAAAAGAAATCAACACTCCGCTCTTAACGGAACAAAATCGACAGATGTAATGACAATTTCCGGAGCACCCCAAGGAAGTGTGATAAGTCTGTCATTGTGTACAACCAATATAAAGGATCTAGTAGTAGGATGCGTCGGATGCCCTTTAAGATTTTTCGCAGATGATGCAGTTGTCTACAACAAAGTAGCAACGCCATAAGGCAGTATGGATTTGCAGAATTACCTTCAGAGGACTGATGAATGGTGCACGTTCATGCAGTTGACTCTGAACTTCAATGAGTGTAACATATTGTGCGAACAAAGGTTAAGAAATCCACTACTATATAGCTACACTATTGATGACAAACCACTAGAAACAGTATGTACCGTAAAATATCGACGAGTAACTATCCAGAGCGACCTTCATGTGGAATGGCCACAAATAGTTGGAAAAGCAGATGCCAGACTTAGACTCATAGGAAGAATCTTAAGGAAATGTAACTCCTCCATGAACGAAGAGGCTTATAAGGCGCTTATTCGAGCGATTCTTTGGCATTGTTCATCTATCTGGGATCCCTACCAGGTAGGATAGGTAGAAGGGAGAGAGAAGATTCAACAAAGAGCGGCACGTTTCGTCACGGAATCGTTTAGTCGGCTTGAGAGCGTTACAAAGATGCCTAATGAACTCCATTGGCTGAAATTTCGAGTTGTGCATTCTGGAAACCGTAGGATAACATATCACTTCCTCCCACGAACATCTCGTGTGATGACCACAATAACAAAATTTAACAAACTAGAGCCGTTGAAGAGGCTTACCGACTATCATTTTTGCTGCGCGCCTTTCGCTAGTGGAACACAGAGGGTAAGGGGATCAGTTAACGGCACAAGAAGTTCACTCCGTCAATTACAAGGCACAAACACGCAGGCAATGTCATCTTTGACAGTGCAGTGGTAATGCAGTTTTGGGTAAACAGGCAAATATTAATAATAAACTCAAAAAGCTGTGTCAAAATAATAGATTACATTCAGTGAACAACCTCAATAAAATAAAATAAAATCAGTACTTGAGAATACTACTTCAAGAGGTAATTCAGATGGAAAATGATACAGAAACGAAGTAAAAGAAAGAATTAACAACTGTAACAACAGAATAGATGGAGTTTATAGGCAATCACAATGAAATAAAAGGAAGTGAATAAACACAAGGAAATGGAGGAATGGGAAGAAACAGACAGCGTGGAAAGTAATGAAAAATTGAGATGGTTTTGCGAAGTTTAGGAGAACTGAAGTATTACGCTGTGTTTGGTCACTTAAGATTAAATCACGACTGCGGGCTAAATGTTTGTTGATTTCCAGGGTTTCCAATAGGCTGAGTTTTTGGCCATTGTTTGCTAATTGAAGGACATGAGACTGTCGCTGGTAGTTGCGGCTCTCACTCAGTACAGGCTCAGCTAATGTGGAGCCATAATTCTGCAACTTGCAGAAACCTCAGCTTCAGGAGCTCAGCCATACCAATATGTAATTGTATATGCTCCACTGTTTTTAATTGGGTCTTACTTTTGCTGTTGAAAATACACTGGGCTGCGGTGTTCACATTTTGTGATGCCTGTTCCAGGTATGGTATTGTACACCACTTCCTGCAAACAGTGGAAGGAACGCAAAGTAAACATAGAGGAGGTGTATAATTTTTAATTTCTCTTTCCTACGAAAGCTGTGGTCAAACAGAACAGGATTGTAGCCATAGGTTGAGAAGTAAATTTTATTGTGCCTAATTCTGCTTCGAAACCTTAATTGGACATTGGAATAGATATGAGACAGTGCACCATGAAGTGAAAACTGCATGTTTGTGTGCTACCAGATGTTGTGAAGAAGAAGGTATTACTCTGTCTGTAGCTGTAGGTTTTCTATTAATTTTGTAACAATGTGTCTGTTTACTTGGCTCTGAGCACTATGGGACTAAGCTTCTGAGGTCCTCAGTCCCCTAGAACTTAGAACCACTTAAACCTAACTAACCTAAGGACATCACACACATCTATGCCCAAGGCAGGATTCGAACCTGCGACCGTAGTAGTCGCGCGGTTCCGGACTGAAGCGCCTAGAACCGCTCGGTCACAACGGCCGGCGTTATTTACTGATGTCAGTGGCGAGATCTAGGAAGTTTATGGATTTGTTGCCAATCTCCATTCTGAATTGAATATTTTTATGTTGACTGTTTACGTAATACAAAAATGTGTTGAGCTGTCTTGCGGTGCCTGTACACATTCACAGCACATCATCTACATATATGAACAAGTATTTAATATTTGCATTCAAATGTTCTTTATTCAAAGAATGTTGTTCAAAATGGTCCACGAATATTTCAGCCAAAATTGGACTAAGAGGGGACCCCAAAGTTAAGCCATCTAACTGTTTATACAAAGTCCCTTTGAAATGGGAACACTCTAGTTTTATGCTAAGCATGTCTGAGTGGCCAGTCTGAATTCATACAGATTGACGTGTTATTCTCATTGCTCCCTTGCCTCACGTTGTCTTTTTGAACATAAGTTGAAGCGAGCGTTGAGCAACTTCCTCTAAAAGACGATCAGCAGGACTAAATAAGAATATTGCGTCCACTTTTATCGTAAACATGATCGTCTGGGAGAACAACATGCCGGCCGCTGTGGCCGAAAGGTTCTAGACGCTTCAGACCGGAACCGCGCTGCTGCTACGGTCGCAGGTTCGAATTCCTCAGGCATTGATGTGTGTGATGTTCTTAGGTTAGTCAGGTTTAAGTAGTTCTAAGTCTCGGGGACTGATAACCGCAGTTGTTAAGTTCCATAGTGCTTAGAGCCCTCTGAACCATTTTTGAGAACAGAATATCATTTATAAGGTGGTAAAAAATAGGAAGTGGGGCATGTGTTCCATCTGTAGTTAACATACCTAAAGTCCAGATACAAGCTCAGTAAGATGGTTGGTTAGTTTGTGGAGGTGGAAGGGCCCACACTACAAAGGCCATCCGTCTCTAAGCTCAGTAAGAGTTCTTTCATCGGGAAAGCACTATTCATAATCCGATCAGTAAATTCCTTTGTTGTGTCTGTTTTCTCTTTTCTTTGCACACAGCCTCGCACGGCAGCCGCACTGTGTGGGGCGCCTTGCCACGGTTCGCGCGGCTCACCTCGTCAGAGGTTCGAGTCCTCCCTCGGGCATGGGTGTGTGTGTTGTCCTTAGCTTAAGTTAATTTAAGTTAGATTAAGTAGTGTATAAGCCTAGGGGCCGTTGACCTCAGTAGTCTGGTCCCATAGGAACTTATCACAAATTTGAAAATTTTCTGTGCATACTTCGCCTTTGATTCATCCTTTTAGGCAAAAACATTAAGCACCAAGGTTCAGGGACTCTAGTGGCCAAGAAAAGTGACCATTCCAGTCGCTCTATATTCCTCGCCATGCTAAGTTTAAGTGATGATGATGTTTGGCTTGTGGGGCGTTCAACTGCGCGCCCATCAGCGCCTGTACAAAGACCCAATTTTTACACAGTCCATTTTTTTTTACAGTGTCCAGTCTGGCCCCTGTCATGAATGATGATGATGGTGAAATGGTGAGGACAACACAAACACCCAGACCCAGGGAAGAGAAATAGTTTAAGTGATAAGTTACATTTCTTGTCCATCAGGGAACCCCTTCAGATTTCTGCCTGTGGCGATGGTTAAAAGATGAAGTCTACAAAGAAAAATTAAACCAAAGAGAGCTATTAATCCTTCGGGTTGTGAATAGTGATTCCCCTATGTAATAACGCCGAGAGAACCTCAGAAGAACTACACGCGTTGTTGTCAAGAGACTTTAAAACTGGACTGATGTAAGAGCCGCATGAAAATAAAATATAAAAGTAATCATTAGCCGCCTTCGCCTCGCTTCTTCTGTGAGTAATTGGCTGGGTTACTTTATAACATCTCTATCCCTTGTAACCAATAAAAAATGGACTATTATGTTGTATCTAATATTCTTTTCGAAATACTCTCTTAGTCTCTACTACCACCTACTAAAATATTCCCTACTAACTGAGTATCCACCGTTTCACGTTTATGTGTTTATTCCATTCCTTTATTACTCCATCACCGCCTTCCCCTCTCTCTGTCCACCTCCTCCACTCCCCACTCTCTATTTCCTCCTCTCCCCTCCCTTTGTGTTCATCTCCTTCTCTTTCCTCTCTCTGTCTATTTCCCTCTCCCTCCTCTGAAATGTGCCCATCACCTCCTTCCCATTGCTATCCTCCCTTCTCTCTCCACGTTATTTCACTCATCCCAAGAGGAGGCCAGTTATTTTACCCTTACAGTTTTTCTTCCCACTTTGTATCTAATATGTGTACCAAATTAGATTTAAAGTCGTGCAAGGGTTTAGGGTGCGCCTTTTACCCGTAGCTTTACCCACACAAACATATGGAAAGTATATTTCACACATATTTAAGACATGTTACGCCTCTTTGTACACATATTTCACTAGTATGTCTAGGGAATTTCTCCCTGTAATCTCATTTTCACGCAGTTTAATGTTTATTCAGCAGTATGTGCTCCACAACGACAACATTTTGCAGGTTTATTCATGGGTATATGTGCATACTGTCTGCAAAATGTGTTGTGAACAGCGTTAGTAGTAATGAAATTAAAACATCGTGTATGGTGTGGTAGTTTTTCAGGCGCTCCGGTATTTGACGTTATATCTCCTGAAATGTGTGTCGTACAATGATATATTTTTGCAGGTACACTCAACAGCGTAAGAGGATACTGTCTGCGAAATGTGTTGAGAACAGAGTTGGTACCAAAGAAGCGATAAATTAAAATGCCATGCATGATTGGGTAGTTTTTCACGCATCTCTCAACTAAATGTCGTACGATGATGTAAGTTGTCTGGTACATTCACTCGTATTTGTGCCTTTGTCTGCAAAATGTGGCACGAATATAGTCAGTAGTAAAGAAGTAATAATTTGAAAGGTCACACTTCATGTAGTAATTTTATGACATGACCTGCGAAAATGTACTAAACGATAAACTTTATTCCCTTCATAATTTTGTGGGAGTTGTCAACAAGAAAGGGTTTGAAATTATATGAAAAGTTTGTTGCCAGTCTCCAAGTGGTCTCATTCTCAAATGGTGGATGACTAACGTGTGGGTAGTCTAGCGTCGCGGGCTAACTGATTTTTCACCCCCAACATGTTGATAGGTAGGGTCTTCTGGCTCAATTGAACCGATCATTCAATGGAAATAATTATGTTCGGCTACTTGGAGACGATTTGCAGCCATTCATGGACTTAATGTCCCCAAACAACGATGTCATGTCGCTGGGTCACAACTATTAGCAATTTGATTGAAGAAAATGGTTCAAATTGCTCTGAGCACTATGAGACTTAACATCTTTGGTCATCAGTCCCCTAGAACTTAGAACTACTTAAACCTAACTAACCTAAGGACATCACTCACATTCGAGGCAGGATTCGAACCTGCGACCGTAGTAGTCGCGTGGTTCCGGACTGCGCTCCTAGAACCGCGAGACCACCGCGGCCGGCTTGATTGAAGAGCATTCTGGACAAATTGAGGGAATGATTCGGTCACCCAGATTGCCTAGCATGAATCCCAACATGAATCCCAACGAACATTCATGGGAGATAATTCAGAGGTCAGTTTGTGCACAAAACCCTGCACCGCAAACACTTTTGCAATTAAGGGAGGCTATAGAGGCAGCATGGCTCAATATTTCGGTAGGGAACGTCCAACGATATGTTGAGCCCATGCCACGCCGAGATGCGGCACCACGCCGGGCGAAATAGTTCTTTCCTAATTAAAGATTAATTAATACCATTATGTATCAGTGGTATGGATAAGGATCTGGGCCTGCTGATGCGTTACAGGCCTTGTAAAACAAGAAGGGTAATAATGCAGACGTTGCTGATAATACATAGTGACAAGCGACACACTGTGAAAATGATGGCGGCTTACTGTGTTACGTTTTGTCTCTTACTCATCTACTCGACCGTCGTACTGTTTGTTCAGTCACGTGGACTCTAATGTGCCCTGCAGATCTCACATTCTTGCCCACCACCTGTGGCCGTAGAAGACAGTCCTCGAGCCGACAGTCTGAACGTATTTGTGGCCGCAGTAATAAGGTGCTAGCCATGTAATCTGGATGGTGACGCTTCAGACTTCCGTCTGAACATCCAGATGTATGTTTTCTGCTGAGGTGTGCACACTGCACTTTTAACCTGCCCATGCTCGCCTGTTAGCCAGGCAGGCATGCTACTGCACGTTGCAGCAGAATGGGTAGCAACCTTTACCCCTAATTCCCCCCCCCCCCCCCCCTCCCCCCGATTCAAGCTACGCCCAAGCCAAAAGGTTCCCGCTGTGCTGCGCTATGTAGAGTTTATTCTGTACACTTGCAGTGCAGTGTTATGAGTAGGGTTTGGATGTTGATGAAACTACCCGTGTATCAGAAGACGAGGCTCAATGAAATATACAATGTGGTCCATTGATCGTGACGGGGCCAAATATCTCACGAAATAAGCCTCAAACGAAAAAACTACAAAGAACGAAACTTGTCTAGCTTGAAGGGGGAAACCAGATGGCGCTATGGATGGCCCGCTTGATGGCGCTGCCATAGGTCAAATGGATATCAACTGCGTTTTTTTTAAAAAAAAAGGAACCCACCTTTTTATTACATGTTCCTGTAGTACGTAAAGAAATATGAATCTTTAAGTTGGACCACTTTTCGCTTTGTGATAGATGGCGTTGTAATAGTCACAAACTTATGGCTCACAATTTTAGACGAACAGTTGGTAACAGGTAGGTTTTTTAAATTAAAATACAGAACTTAGGTACGTTTGAACATTTTATTTCGGTTGTTCCAATGTGATACATGTACCTTTGGGAACTTATCATATTTGAGAACGCATGCTGTTACACCATGATTACCTGTAAAAACCACATTAATACAATAAATGCTGAAAATGATCTCTGCCTACCTCAATGCATTTGGCAATACGTGTAACGACATTCCTCTCAACAGCGAGTAGTTCGCCTTCCGTAATGTTCGCACATGCATTGACAATGCGCTGATGCATGTTGTCAGGTTCTGTCGGTGGATCACGATAGTAAATATCTTTCAACTTTCCCCACAGAAAGAAAACCAGTGACGTCAGATCCGGCGAACGTGCGGGCCATGGTATGGTGCTTCGACGACCAATCATCCTGTCATGAAATATGCTATTCAATACCGCTTCAACCGCAAACGAGCTATGTGCCGGACATCCATCATGTTGGAAGTACATCGCCATTCTGTCATGCAGTGAAACATCTTGTAGTAACATCGGTAGAACATTACATAGGAAATCAGCATAATTAGCATCATTTAGATTGCCATCAATAAAATGTGTGGGCAGTTATCCTCCCTCCCGTAATGCCGCACCATACATTAACCCGCCGAGGTCGCTGATGTTTCACTTGTCACAGCCATTGTGGATTTTCCGTTGCCCAATAGTGCGTATTATGCCGGTTTACCTTACCGCTTTTGGTGAATGACGCTTCGTCGCTAAATAGAACGCGTGCAATAAATCTGTCATCGTCCCGTAATTTCTCTTGTGCCCAGTGGCACAACTGTACACGACGTTCAAAGCCGTTGCCATGCAATTCCTAGTGCATAGAAATATGGTACGGGTGCAACCGATGTTGATGTAGCATTCTCAACACCGACGTTTTTGAGATTTTTCTTTCGACTAGTACTGGCTATTCTCAGTTCGAACCACCATCAGGTCACCTCTTATACATTTTTTCTGCAGTAATGAGAACTACCCCTGGAAGTCGAGATCCTTTGTACCTAAGAACCTGAAGATGTCTATTATAATTCCAACTAAAGTTTTGGTCTAGGTTATGTAACCTTCGAGTGTTCCAGCCAAATTTGATACCGGTTATACCAATTTTAATTACTTTTTCCAGGCCGGCCGAAGTGGCCGTGGGGTTCTGGCACTGACGTCTGTAGCCGCGAGGCCGCTACGGTCGCAGGTTCGAATCCTGCCTCGGGCATGGATGTGTGTGATGTCTTTAGGTTAGTTAGGTTTAAGTAGTTCTAAGCATAGGGGACTAATGGACTCAGAAGTTGAGTCCCATAGTGCTCAGAGCCATTTGAACCAACTTTTTCCAGCATGTGAATTCGTTCTAAGTGGTCAAAATAGTTAATTGTAAACCCAAAATGCATTTTAGACCACATGAACTTGGTTCTTCACATTATGTTAATGTAAAGAGTATTTGTCTGAAAGAAAAAGCTTTTCTTTTATACTAAGCTTTATTCGTACTACGTCGTATATCAACAGAAAGTGGTTTTTAATATCCACTAAGCCATATTTTTTTCCTATTTTCAATCAATGTTTGCCATAAATTAAGAAGGCCTATATACTTCTGAGTGGCCTCAAGTCCTCAGCAAACGTTTCCACATTCTTGTCAGCCCCTAAATCTTCGTCTTGTCTCAAAATATTCATGGTACAAGGAAACCGCTGATCAAATTTACAAACATGTCGTAACATGCTTGAGGCTCCCAAATGATTGTTTAGTAACTCTTAACACAGTTTGCATTGCGAGACACCTACCGATCTGTTTGAAGATTCCTCATAAACACACAACTTTTCCCCTGCTGGATTTGCGCTCTGTTTCGTGACTGGTATATGTAACCCAATTCTTAATTTCTTTTCAGTCTTCTTTGAGTTTGGTTTGTTCATTTTGCTGCTCCTAAGATTCTAATAAATAAACTGCTTTAAAACTACTTAAGCAAACATATACCTGGCTGGTCAAGTCGAACTTACAACGCAAGCCTTCTGAACGGTTCCCGTGAAGCTTACCAGGCTAGCGAAAATCCACGTTGCCCCGCTCCTGGGTCTCCGTTGCGGCTAGCTGAGCTGCATTAATGGTTGCGACGGAGACAGGGGCAGGTCAGCTGAAATAATGTTAGTTTTCTGTGATTTACATAAATCGCTTAAGGTGACTACTGGGATGGTAAGACACAGATGTCTTCCTTCCTCGCCCTTCACTATCACCATCTCTAATCTACAGCTACATTTACATCTACATACTTACTCCGGAAGCCACCGTATGGTGCATAGTGGAGGGTACTATGAACCATTACTAGCCATTTCCTTCCTCATTCCACTTGCAAATAGAGCTAGGGGAATCGACTGTCTATAAGCCTCAGTATGATCCCTAATTTCTCTCATCTTAATCTTCGTAGTTCGTTGGCGGCAATGCAATCGTTCTGCAGCCGGTCCTATCATCGACAGGACGTTGAGCCCTAACCTTCCTTCCTTTATGGGCTTATTTTTCTGCTTGATAGCTTAAAGGAGGCAAATATTGGCGTAGAATATCTACAGTTTCTTTTATTCCCACACAGCTTAAAATCGCCAGTCATTCTGCAAATAAAACATACACAATTTCTTGTTACTTGTAGAATCAAGAAGCAAGCCAGGTCCCCTGGATAAACACCAGTTTATGCTGCTACGTAATTAAGATGCAGATTTAAACGGTTGAAAGGCTGACCTTACCTTTTCCATGGTAGATCTTGTTCAGCTTCGTGACTGTCATTCAACTAAGGATTCCTTAGGGAGAACGCAGGCAACCTTAATTTCTTTTAAAAAGCTTTATTCCATTACCAAATGCCTATGCCAATTAAATAAGGCTATACAAGTTCGAAAATAGCTTCGTTATTAGTGGTAGATTTATGTAAAATTTTGTACATGGCTGCACGTTCAGAGATCGTGAATAGTTACAATTGAAAGAAAACAGCCCTCGGTCACTATTTTTAACGAATTAACCGGGTTTCAACACTGCTAGGAGTGTCTTTCTCAGAATTTAAATCAAAGAATGGTCTATAACATGGTCACAGAATTATGACTAAAAACGTATGATACAGTGTATAAGTACAGAATCATCGTGAAAGACTGGCAGTACTTATATGTCATTTATAAAATAATAAATATGGTAAAAGGGCATTAGTGACAAACATATTTAAGATAAAAAATTGTGATGGCGAGCCACTGAGGGCTACTCGTTACTTACGCGGTTACAGGTTGCAACCTTGGAGTGAGTAAAGATTCTGCATATGCAATTTTGCTTGTTGATTTGAACATGAACCGAGTGGCTGTGAAATTCGTGCTCACGTTGCTGTCGCCGGAACAAAAAGACCTATCCCTCAGGCATGGGTGTGTGTGTTTGTCCTTAGGATAATTTAGGTTAAGTAGTGTGTAAGCTTAGGGACTTAGCAGTTAAGTCCCATAAGATTTCACACACTTTTGAACAAAAAGACCTCTGATTTGACGTTGCACAGGTCCTTCAGGACACCACCAACACAGATCTTGGGTTTTTAAACACCGTGGTAATAGGAGATGAATCATGGGTGTATGGGTACGACCCAAAAACAAAAAGACAGTCGTCTCAATGGAAGCATCCAGAGTCTCCAAGGTCAAAAAAAGTGCGGCAGGTGCGAAACAAAATCAAGGTGATGCCGACTGTCTTCTTTGATGTCCGTGGAATTGTGCATCACGAATACGCACCGGAAGGACAAACAGTGACAAAGGAGTAGTACCAAGATGTTCTCCGGCGACTCTGTGATGCAGTTCGGGGTAAAAGACTAGACATGTGGACAGCGGAAAACTGGCAACTGCATCACGACAACACCCCGCACATTCATCCCACTTGATCCAAAATTTCTTGGCCAAACATGGAATTATAGCCGTTCGCCAACCTCGCTACACTCCAGACGTGGCTCCTTGTGGCTTCTGGTTGTTTCCAGAACTGAAGACGCTACTGAAAGGATCCCGTTTTGAGAGTAGAGAAGAGATAATGTGGAACACGACGACGGGCCTGAACACCGTTCCAAAACAAGACTTCCAAAGGTGTTTCCAGCTGTGGAAGGATCGGTGGGCTAAGTGTGTGCACGCACAAGGGGCCTACTTTGAATGGGATTAGGGTCCCAACCCCGTCAACTATTCGAAATATTTTTTCTGGCCAAAGGTAGGATACTTTTTGGACAGGCCTCGATGGAAATTCTTCCTCATCAGCTTGATCATGGAGGCCATCATTAAGTTTTCTTCTGTTCTGGAAAGCACTTTTTCGCAATTTTGGAGTCTATTTGCAGTGAGCAGAAGAAAGGATGCCCTCTGGATAGCAAAATAACCTTATTTTTTGTGGATGTTTAATATCACATTTTTATTGATTTAACACGTAATCCTGCCATCGATCGAGACGTTGTTAGCATTTAAGCTAAATAAATGAAATTGAATGGTAACATGTCGATGAAGAGGTCATTAGGGACTGAGTTAAGGTTCTGGCAACACAAAAATATGGTAGGAAACCAAAGATGTTATTTTCAAAGGAACCATTCCGACATTTGTCTTTATTGAATCAAGAAAATCACGGAAAATCTGCATTAAGGCAGTGGATTCGCACTCAGGAAGGATGAATTTCAAATCCATGTTCAACTAATCAAATTTAGGTTTATTCCAGAATCTCATTGAATCACCTAAGACAAAGCCGGGATGGGTCCTATAAAAATGATACCGTTTGTTTTATTCCTCATTTCTGTCTTACCACAGCGTAACTGCGTCTCTAACCATCTCATCGTCGACGTTCTTCCAACTCTAATTTACGGTCTCTTAGCATCCCTGCCAGCAACTAACAGCTTAGTTCCACTTGTTCTTCTCTTTCAGAAGATGCTTTTTCGACTCTTTGAGCTTCCAGTTCATTTTATTATGTGTCTGAAGCAAAGGGCTTTGTAAATCAAATTCACTTTAATGTTATAGTTCTGATGTGTACACAACGACCTGGTACAGTTCTGATGTGTACACAATCATCTGGTGCACAGCAGTATTAACCGAGTGTGCCACCGTACAGGTACACTTCATGCCAGGCACCTCAAAGTTCCGAGCAGTCCCCACACAGGTGGAACTCATAAATTAGAACCGTTTTATGCTTCCGCCATGAGACCTTAAAATACTCCGCTGCATACGCCTACAGCAATGCCAGCCACAACAGTGGAAACCGGAATTACATGCTTCTTCCCCTGAATAGACTGCGGATAAATGGAGACGCATTGCCGACACTTGGCTACTTGCAGTTTGTTTTGATGTTCTCTATCTTCTGTATTCTCTATTAATTTGTAGAAATAATGTAAGAACGTTCTCTAGACTGTGATCTACTATTAATTTTAAAATTACTCTATTGCCTTTTGGGCCTAAGGCGGCTCGATAAAAGTCTAGACAAAAAAACTGTCTATATCTTTTTCTGTTTTCATTTTCTTAATGAAGCCCAATGATTTTGTGGATTCAGCGGCCAGCTTCCATGTAGTTTACCAACTCTATTATGAGAAGCATTCCCATGAAATATGTTATATCTCTAACAATGAATTTCCTGAAAATCTAACAAATACTGCTTTTAATCGAAAAAGTATACATGGTTGCTTAACTCTCTGATGTACTTTCGCACATTCGTAGCTGATACCATCCCTTTCGTCTCGGACTGTTCTGATTCGGTCTGTTGTGGTTACCTTCGCAGATGGCGCCAAGTCAAGCACAGGCGGTGGTAGCCGTGCTGTTGCTGCTAGTGCGCCTGCCGGAGGCTGCACGCGCGGCGAACGTGCTGGTGGTGTTCCCCATGGGGGCACGCAGCCACTGGAACCTGGGGCGTGCCATGGCCATGGGTCTTCACGCGCAAGGTCACCACATCACTGCCGTCACGCCCTTCTCTGGACAGGGGCCACCTACCAACTGGACCGACGTCCCCTTACCCAACCTCATACACTTCTTTGGCCGTGAGTATACTGTCATAGAGCGTAAATATCTACCCAGGTGGGATCAACTATGTAAGATTATAAGCAACAAAGATTTTTTTTTGCATGCTCTTCACTGTGCTTTCACAGCTGTTAATAATAAAGATAAAAAGAAAAGAAAGAAAATGAAGCACCGCGAAGGAGTTATCCGAATGGGGCGAAAATCGGTAGATGTGATGTACCTGTTGTGGCGCGTGCCCCCGGACTCCAACAGCGTGCTGATGTAGTCGACGCCGTAGAGCTGCTACTGCCACAGCTCTCGTGGCAGAGTAGAGACACGATGCGATATAACGTCAGTCCCCGTAGATTAACGGGAGGAAAAAACCTGAAAAACTTCAGTAAAGGCGTTCCTCGTGTAGTCGTTGTATCTCAATTACAAGTCCGCAGCGTTTCCACTTATACGAACTCGTATAATTGATACTTTTTATTATGAATATTGTATTGTTAATTGCCCAGATTTGCAGTAGTTATTAATTCTTCTCTCGTTCGCATAGCACACACCACTGATTGCGATGAAATATTTTAGTTAACAGTTCTTTCTTACGCTGTTGTCTTGTTGCTATGGAATTGTTGTGCTGATATGCAGCGAGATCCAGAGATACTCTTTGATTCAGTCTTTGTAAGATTGCATCGTAATAGGAAAATATTTTAAAGTTCACTTCTCAACTAATGACGTGAATACACTCCTGGAAAAGGAAAAAAGAACGCATTGACACCGGTGTGTCAGACCCACTATACTTGATCCGGACACTGCGAGAGGGCTGTACAAGCAATGATCACACGCACGGCACAGCGGACACACCAGGAACCGCGGTGTTGGCCGTCGAATGGCGCTAGCTGCGCAGCATTTGTGCACCGCCGCCGTCAGTGTCAGCCAGTTTGCCGTGGCATACGGAGCTCCATCGCAGTCTTTAACACTGGTAGCATGCCGCGACAGCGTGGACGTGAACCGTATATGCAGTTGACGGACTTTGAGCGAGGGCGTATAGTGGGCATGCGGGAGGCCGGGTGGACGTACCGCCGAATTGCTCAACACGTGGGGCGTGAGGTCTCCACAGTACATCGATGTTGTCGCCAGTGGTCGGCGGAAGGTGCACGTGCCCGTCGACCTGGGACCGGACCGCAGCGACGCACGGATTCACGCCAAACCCGTAGAATCCTACGCAGTGCCGTAGGGGACCGCACCGCCACTTCCCAGCAAATTAGGGACACTGTTTCTCCTGGGGTATCGCCGAGGACAATTCGCAACCGTCTCCATGAAGCTGGGCTACGGTCGCGCACACCGTTAGGCCGTCTTCCGCTCACGCCCCAACATCGTGCAGCCCGCCTCCAGTGGTGTCGCGACATGAATGGAGGGACGAATGGAGACGTGTCGTCTTGAGCGATGAGAGTCGCTTCTGCCTTGGTGTCAATGATGGTCGTATGCGTGTTTGGCGCCGTGCATGTGAGCGTCACAATCAGGACTGCATACGACCGAGGCACACAGGGCCAACACCCGGCATCATGGTGTGGGGAGCGATCTCCTACACTGGCCGTACAACTCTGGTGCTCGTCGAGGGGACACTGAATAGTGCACGGTACATCCAAACCATCATCGAACCCATCGTTCTACCATTCCTAGACCGGCAAGGGAACTTGCTGTTCCAACAGGACAATGCACGTCCGCATGTATCCCGTGCCACCCAACGTGCTCTAGAAGGTGTAAGTCAACTATCCTGGCCAGCAAGATCTCCGGATCTGTCCCCCATTGAGCATGTTTGGGACTGGATGAAGCGTCGTCTCACGCGGTCTGCACGTCCAGCACGAACGCTGGTCCAACTGAGGCGCCAGGTGGAAATGGCATGGCAAGCCGTTCCACAGGACTACATCCAGCATCTCTACGATCGTCTACATGGGAGAATAGCAGCCTGCATTGCTGCGAAAGGTGGATATACACTGTACTAGTGTCGACATTGTGCATGCTCTGTTGCCTGTGTATATGTGCCTGTGGTTCTGTCAGTGTGATCATGTGATGTATCTGACCCCAGGAATGTGTCAATAAGGTTTCCCCTTCCTGGGACAATGAATTCACGGTGTTCTTATTTCAATTTCCAGGAGTGTATTTGCACTTCAATGAAATAGTCTTTCATGAGTAGTCGTTGATTTAGTCATTTATCAAACTATTTAATGATGTAGTCCACACCGGGTATTTAAATGGTAACGAACAGTTTATTGTTATTTTGTCACTAAATACTTATAACTCCCGCACCACACGCACACGGAATAGTTTATTTAAGTCAGTCCGATTGAGTCATAGTTTCTTGGCAATTACCACAACTCAACACTTTAGCGTAATTGTTTTATCTTCATGATGTTGTGTACTTGAGTCCTACTCAAGACTAATTGCGTGTATTCTTTCGTAGAATGTTTACTTCTCCTTAAGGTCCAACTAATTTAAAGTCAAGTCCAATGTTCACTAATTCCGTTGTTATATTTCAATTAACCTGTAGTGCACGGTTAAATGAGTCTATCTGTTCCTCTCTCAGTTCATAAAATCAGTTTCTTAAGTCGTGAATCCCGTCACGCAACAAACACATCTAAACTCCAAAACAATCTCGTCACGGTTCGCAATCTCAATAATTGAGATCAGAACTGCTCACGTACGTCTGCACAGGATGAATTCTAGTAAGCGACTTCTTCTGTGCAAGATCATTGTAGACGCATTGAATTTCTTCGTTGCGCTTACAACTCTCTTCCACATAAAAGTTATCTCTGATGGCATTACTTTGGACTTAACTTTTGAGATATTAATTTCACATTTGTCGCATGGATATTTGTCCATTGCTGAAATACGATGTTTTTTCTTTCTCTTTCGCTAACAAATATACTCAGTGGTGTACAATGTAGTTGTTGACAAAACTCTTTCGTGTTAGCTCATCGGCAAAGATGTCGTAAGTGCCAAGATAAGTTTCCCTACTCCATGTTCTTTCTTAATTGACTTTAAGGTGGTCGTTGGAGCGTTACACTGTACAGACAAACAAATGATTGCAATTTCACAAAAATTTGATGACTTATTCAAGCGAAAGAGATTCACAAATTGGGCAAGTAGATAAGATTATGACACTAGTTCAGAGACTATACTAGTCTCGTACTGATATGATTTTATGTATATAGACTGAATCGGCGAGTGAAAATTTGTACCAAGGCCAGGAATCGAAAGTGGGTCTCCTGCTTACTAGGTAGGTGCAGGTGGCTCTTATGACCTTGGGACTGATCGAGAGAGTTGTTGGATGTCCTGAGGAATGTCATGCCAAATTCTGTCCAATAGGGCAAAATCCCGAGTGGCTTTGAGCCCCCTGCCCATAATGATCCAAACGTTCTGTTTGGCGAGAGAACCGGTGAACATGCAAGTGAAGGTAGGATTTTTCAAGCACAAAGGCTGTGGAATCTCTTACCATGTACAGCAGGTCATTATCTTGCAGAAATTTAAGCCCAGGATGGCTTGCCACGAAGGGCAAAGAAATGGGTTGTAGAATACCGTCGACTCAGCGCTATACTGTGAGGGTGCCACGGTTAACAACCAAAGAGGCCCTACTATGTACTGAAACGGTAACCCAGACTATCACTCCTGGTTGTCAGCCACCATGATGGGTGGCAGATAGGTTGACATCCCACCACTGTCCATGGCATTTCCAGATACACCTTCATTGGTCATCATGGCCTGGAATCCTACTGGAAGAGTATGATGAGTTCCACTTTGAGCTGAGCCCCGATGACCAGCGGAGATGTGTCTGGAGAGGAACCCAATGGGTGATGGTCCAGATTGGCATTTGCTTTCGTAGCTGGACTAGTTAGGTTGTTATCCATGCCACGTTTAAACCACAGCAGTATGTCGATGATACTCTACCCAACATTTTCTTGCCCTTCGTGACAAGTCATCCTGGGCTTACTTTTCAGCAAGAACATGCCCGCCCGCATACGGCCAGAATTTCTATGATTTGTCTTCGTGCTTGCCAAACTACTTGCTCAGCAAGGTCGCCAGGTCTCTTCCCCAGTTGACAGCGTTTGCAGCCTAACTGGGCAAGGCGCTCCAACCAGTTAGGAATTTTGACTATCTAACCCACCAATTGGACAGATGTTGGTACCATATTCCTCAAGAGGACATCCAACAACTCTGTCAATGAGTGCCGAGCCGACTAACTGCTTGCATAAGGGCCAGAGAGGGACGCACTCGTTCCTGACTTGATCAGTTTATGATTCCTTTCTCCTGAAGAAATCATGTACTATTTTGTTATTTTAATCACCTCAGTTCTTCCGTATCCCACTTTTTTATTGATATTTTCTGAAGAATCTCTTAAACTTTGGCCTATTCTTCATCACTACTAAATTGATATCTAAATCTATATTTGCTCTTGGGTACACCTTACAGTCCAGTATCTGGATTCGCAAGCTCTGTCTGACCATGATGTAATCTAACTGAAATCTTCGGGTGTCTGCTGGTACTTTCCAAGTGTACTTTCTCCTTTTGTAATTGTTGAACAGAGTATTCGCTATTACTAGCCAAAATTTATTATAAAATGAAACTAGTCTTTCTCCTCTCTGATTGCAAATACCAAGCCCATGTTCTCCCGTAAATCATTCTCCTACTCATTCCCCTACATTCCAGGCACCTATGGCTGTTAGATTTTCATCTCCTTTAACGTAATGTGTTACCCGATCAATATCCACATCTACATTCTCTATTTCTTCATCTTCAGCTTCCGACGTCGGACGTATAGATGAACTATCATTGTCAGTGATGATCTGCTGTCGATTGTGATGAGAACAACCCTATCCCTTAACTGTTTGCAGGTAGCTCACTCTCTGCCCTACCTTCCTGTTCATAACGAATCCTACTCCCGTTATACCATTTCTGCTGCTGCTGATATTACTCGTGTGACCAGAAATCCTTGTCATCAAATTCACTCCACTATCCCCCGCAATATCTACATTGAGCCTTAGCATTTCCCTTTTCAGATTTTCTAGCTTCCCTACTGACATTCAACGCTCCGACTCGTAAAACTTTATCTTTTTTTTGGTTACTCAATATTTTTCTTATGGTCACCTCGCCCTTGGCAGTCCCCTACCAGAGAATGGAATGGACGACAATTCCGGAATCTTTTCCCAACGAAGATATCATTACGTAATTTTTTCAATTACAAGCCACTTGTCCTGTAGTTAGACATTATGTGCCTACTTATTATGTGCCTACCCCCAGGAACCATGGACCTTGCCGTTGGTGGGGAGGCTTGCGTGTCTCAGCGATACCGATGGCCGTACCGTAGGTGCAACCACAACGGAGGGGTATCTGTTAAGAGGCCAGACAAATGTGTGGTTGCTGAAGAGGGGCAGCAGCCTTTTCAGTAGTTGCAGGGGCCACATTCTGGACGATTGACTGATCTGGCCTTGCAACACTAACCAAAACGGCCTTGCTGTGACGGTACTTCGAACGGCTGAAAGCAAGGGGAAACTACAGCCGTAATTTTTCCCGAGGGCATGCAGCTTTACTGTATGGTAAAATGATGATGGCGTCCTCTTGGGTAAAATATTCCGGAGGTAAAATAGTCCCTCATTCGGATTTCCGGGCAGGGACTACTCAAGAGGATGTCGTTATCAGGAGAAAGAAAACTGGCGTTCTACGGATCGGAGCGTGGAATGTCAGATCCCTTAATCGGGCAGGTAGGTTAGAAAATTTAAAAAGGGAATTGGATAGGTTGAAGTTAGATATAGTGGGATTTAGTGAAGTTCGGTGGCAGGAGGAACAAAACTTTTGGTCAGGTGAATACAGGGTTACATATACAAAATCAGATAGGGGTAATGCAGGAGTAGGTTTAAAAATGAATAAAACAATAGGAGTGAGGGTAAGTTACTATAAACAGAATACAGAACACATTATTGTGGCCAAGATGGGCTACAGTACTACAAGTTTATATGCCAACTAGCTCTGCAGAAAATGAAGAAATTGATGAAATGTATGACGAGATAAGAGAAATTATTTAGGTAGTGAAGGGAGACGAAAATTTAATAGTCATGGGTGACTGGAATTCGAGAGTAGGAAAAGGGAGAGAAGCAAACATAGTGGCTGAATATGGATTGGAGGACAGAAATGAAAGAGGAAGCCGTATGGTAGAATTTTTCACAGAGCATAACTTAATTATAGCTAACACTTGGTTCAAGAATCATAAAAGAAGGTTGTATACATGGTAGAATCCTGGGGATACTAGAAGGTATCAGATTTAGGAACCAGGTTTTAAATTGTAAGACATTTCGAGGGGCAGATGTGGATTCTGACCACAATCTATTGGTTATGAACTGTAGATTAAAACTGAAGAAACTGAAAAAAGGTGGGAATTTAAGGAAATGGGACCTGGATAATACAGAGTTTCAGGGAGAGCATAAGGGAACAATTGACAGGAATGGGGGAAAGAAATACAATAGAAGAAGAATGGGTAGCTCTGAGGGATGAAATAGTGAAGGCAGCAGAGGATCTAGTAGGCAAAAACACGAGGATCAAGTAGGTAAAGAGACGAGGGCTAGTAGAAATCCTTGGGTAACAGAAGAAATATTGAATTTAATTGATGAAAGGAGAAAATATAAAAACGCAGTAAATGAAGCAGGCAAAAAGGAATACAAACGTCTCAAAAATGAGATCGACAGGAAGTGCAAAATGGATAAGCAGGGATGGCTAGAGGACAAATGTAAGGATGCAGAGGCTTATCTCACTAGGGGTAAGATAGATACATCCTACACGAAAATTAAAGAGACCTTTGGAGAAAGAAAGCCACTTGTATGAATATCAAGAGCTCAGATGGAAACCCAGTTCTAAGCAAAGAGGGGAAAGCAGAGAGGTGGAAGGAATGTATAGATGGTCTATACAAGGGCGATGTACTTGAGGACAATGTTATGGAAATGGAAGAGGATGTAAATGGAGAAGAAGATGAAATGGGAGATACGATACTGCGTGAAGAGTTTGACAGAGCACTGAAAGATCTGAGTCGAAACAAGGCCCCGGAAGTAGACAACATTCCATTAGAACTACTGACGGCCTTGGGAGAGCCAGTCCTGACAAACTCTACCATCTGGTGAGCAAGATGTATGAGACAGGCGAAATACCCTCAGACTTCAAGAAGAATATAATAATTCCAATGCCAAAGAAAGCAGGTGTTGACACATGTGAAAATTACCGAACTATCAGTTTAATAAGTCACAGCTGCAAAATACTAACGCGAATTCTTTACAGACGAATGGAAAAAATAATAGAAGCCGACCTCGGGGAAGATCAGTTTGGATTCCGCAGAAATGTTGGAACACGTGAGGCAATACTGACTCTACGACTTATCTTAGAAAATAGATTAAGGAAAGGCAAACCTACGTTTCTAGCATTTGTAGACTTAGAGAAAGCTTTCACCAATGTTGACAGGAATACTCTCTTTCAAATTCTAAAGGTGGCAGGGATAAAATACAGGGAGCGAAAGGCTATTTACAATTTGTGCAGAAACAAGATGGCAGTTATAAGAGCCGAGGGGCATGAAAGGGAAGCAGTGGTTGGGAAGGGAGTGAGACAGGTTTGTAGCCTCTCCCCGATGTTATTCAATCTGTATATTGAGCAAGCAGTAAAGGAAACAATAGAAAAATTCGGAGTAGGTATTAAAGTCCACGGAGAAGAAATAAAAACTTTGAGGTTCGCCGATGACATTGTAATTCTGTGAGAGACAACAAAGGACTTGGAAGAGCTGTTGAACGGAATGGACAGTGTCTTGAAAGGAGGATATAAGATGAACATCAACAAAAGCAAGACGAGGATAATGGAATGCAGTCGAATTAAGTTGGGTGATGCTGAGGGAATTAGATTAGGAAATGAGACACTTAAAGTAGTAAAGGAGTTTTGCTATTTGGGGAGCAAAATAACTGACGATGGTCGAAGTAGAGAGTATATAAAATGTAGATGGCAACGACCAGAAAATCGTTTCTGAAGAAGAGGAATTTGTTAACACCGAGTATAGATTTAAGTGTCACGAAGTCGTTTCTGAAAGTATTTGTATAGAGTGTAGCAATGTATGGAAGTGAAACATGGACAATAAATAGTTTGGACAAGAAGAGAATAGAAGCTTTCGAAATGTGGTGCTACAGAAGAATGCTGAAGATTAGATGGGTAGGTATGGAATAGAATTGGGGAGAAGAGGAATTTGTGGCACAACTTGACAAGAAGAAGGGATCGGTTGGTAGGACATGTTCTGAGGCATCAAGGGATTACAAATTTAGCATTGGAGGGCAGCGTGGAGGGTAAAAATCGTAGAGGGAGACCAAGAGATGAATACACTAAGCAGATTCAGAAGGATGTAGGTTGCAGTAAGTACGGGGAGATGAAGATGCTTGCACAGCATAAAGTAGCATGGAGAGCTGCATCAAACCAATCTCAGGGCTGAAGACAACAACAACAACAGATCATTACTCTTCATTTAGGTGGCGGGATGGTGGTGGGGGGGGGGGGGAGGGAGGGTTGCCAATCGGCGACCGTGGATGCTTTCATTACTAACCAAGGACGCTATTGCTGGACCATGGGATACAATAAAGAACAGACAAAGACAGTTTCCTGTCACATAACAATGTAGTTAAGTACATTCTAATTTTAGATTAGTGCCATACGAGATCACATTTGGTAAACTCATCAAGTCAGACTAAAGTTTTTTTTCGACCAGAAGAGTGTAATAAGAATTATCTGTAGTGTTAACTGAGAAACATCCAGCAGAGACGTATTCGAGGGACTAGAGATACTAACTATTCTTTCTTCATATTGAAAACGTCAACAAGCGATCAGTTCGGAGAGGTATCGTACAAGACCACAAAAAAAAAAAAAAAAAAAAAAAAACATGTCACCTAGAAAAGATAAACCGATTTTATTTAACAAGTTGTGCAAACCATTGTTATGATTTTAATACACGAAATTACATACATTAAATAAATGTAATTATTTATAACAACCCAAGACAATGAGCAATAAACATTTAGTATTTCATATTTGGTCAGCATTTATGAGATTTCAAATCGTGACATTGCGGTGAGCTTCACCTCACTGTGGTGGTTCTGTATTAGTATAAATTCAATAAAGCACAGTATGAATTCAAGTACTTCTGTAACAAACAGAAAAGCATTACAATTAACAAATGTTCCATAGTAATACATCAAGCATCAACAAAACTTTTAGTTAACACTCGTAAGCACACCAGATCACAAAAGGCAATGAGCATCTGTGAAACATAACGTACAAGTAAATCGGAGGAATGTTATCTGAACTCATATAAATAGGTAGCGATCGTATTATTACAGAGAAGAAATCTGGAACAAAGAGCCAATCATGGAATAAGGCAGAAACCAAATCTCAGCCAAAAGACAATTTAGCTATGTGCACTATGTGATCAAAACCATTCGGACACCTGGCTGAAAATGACTTACAAGTTCGTGGCGTCCTCAATCGGTAATGCTGAATTCAATATAGTGTTGGCCCACCCTTAGTCTTGATGACAGCTTCCAATCTCGCAGGCAAACGTTCTATCAGGTGCTGGAAGGTTTCTTGGGAAATGCCAGCCCATTCTTCACGGAGTGCGGCACTGAGGAGAGGTATCGATGTCGGTCGGTGAGGCTTGGCACGAAGTCGGCGTTCGGAAACATCCCAAAGGTGTTCTATATGATTCAGGTCAGGTCTCTGTGCAGGCCAGTCTATTGCGAGGATGTTATTGTAGTGCAACCAATCCGCCACAGGCAGTACATTACGAACAGTTGCTCGATTGCGTTGAAGGATACAATCGCCGTCCCCGAACTGCTCTTCAGCAGTGGGAAGCAAGAAGGTGCTTAAAACGTCAATGTAGGCCTGTGCTGTGATAGTGCCACGCAAAACAACAAGGGGTGCAAGCCCTCTCCATGAAAAACACGACCACACCATAACACCACCGCCTCCGAATTTTGCTGTTGGCACTACACATGCTGACAGATTGCGTTCACCGGGCATTCGCCATACCCACACCCTGCCATCGGATCGCCACATTGTGTACCGTCATTCGTCACTCCAGACAACGTTTTCCCACACTTCAGTCGTCCAGTGTTTGTCGTTTGGCATTATACCGGCATGATGTGTGGCTTATGAACAGCTGCTCGACCTTGAAATCCAAGCTTTCTCACCTCCCGCCAAACTGTGATAGTACTTGCAGTGGATCCTGATGCAGTTTGAAATTCCTGTATGATGGTGAGGATAGATGTCTGCCTATTACACATTACATACCTTTTCACCTGTCGGCGGTCTGTCAGTCAACAGACGAAGTCGGCCTTTACGCTTTTGTGCTGTACGTGTCCCTTCACGCTTCCACTTCACTATCACATCGAAAACAGTGGACCTAGGGATGTTTAGGAGTGTGAAAATATCGTGTACAGACGTACGACACAAGTAACACCCAGTCCCCTGACCACATTCGAAGTCCGTGAGTTCGGCAGAACGTTCCATTCTGCTCTCTCACGATGTCTAATGACTAGTGAGGTCGCTGATATAGAGTACCTGGCGGTAGGTGGCACCTAATATGAAAAAGTATGTTTTTGGGGGTGTCCGAGTACTTTTGATCACATATTGTTTGTACCTTGATTTTAAGTTACGATAATTGAGACTAGTTCTGTGAAAGAATGCAAAAATAAAATTTAAACAACTACGCTCGCATATGTTAACTTGAAATAACAGATAGCGGATCTCAACTTATTTTAATAGTGAGTACAAAATAAATCACACACACAGCCAGAACAGACAATAATCATAAAGTAACAATAGGGCTCAAGCCTGACAAACCGGAACTAGACAACCCGCCTATAATAACTGTGGCATAAGCAAGTTGGAACCGGTAAACTCTTTAAAGAAACTACAGCACAGCGCATAGCCCCTAATAACTATTCATACCATCTACACACTAAGATGCTCTCTAAATAAATCCAATAAACACCGACGGCTACTTCTCACTAATTCCGCCTTGCACGTGAATTCTGTAGACACAAATAGCAGACAAGTCGTCTTCCACTAAATCCGGGCGACGTGCTTCTGAAGCATCTAAGATGGTAAAATAGAGAATCATACAACTGCAAAAAATCACATTCAACTTGAGCAAATGCTAAAAGTATCCACGTGCTACAGTACTGGCAGCACTGGTCTTTGAGAGGTGATCTTACTGTTGTCGGCAGTAAATGACTTAGATCGAGTTCTTGCGCAGTGCCATTAAGTCAGTGTGATGGCTCACGCTCCTGGCGGGATGCGAAGGAAGAGTTTCCTTACCAATACAGGCAAAAGGATTATACCATCTTTCGAGTTCATATCGAAGAACTGCGTGTGTCACATATACTTATTTCTTAATCAGATTCGTTGTAAATAAAATCTCTTTTTCAGACTATCAGCTCTGTTCCTGAAATCGAAACCAGGAATAAGAAATTTAAAGACACTTATTTTCTTGTATAGCTTTCCTCGGTATATGTGAACACACGTTTACTTTAACTTACCAGCAACTATAAAAAGTTAAGTAACATATCAATAATGTTCAGTTTAAGAGGAGCCTAAAGGATTAATTTGCGGCCAGCTCCTGCTGGCCCATTGGAAATGACCCAGTTGATATGTATACACTTTTAAAAATATTAAGTAATATGTTACATAAAATCTGATTTCAGAATATCTTCAGTTTTGTAATTTCGTCAGTGCAAACAAGTGCTGTAAACTCTTTCTTCTGTTTAATAATGCATTGGTTCCATAGCTCAAGAATTATGATTTAAACCAAAGTGTAGTATTCATTTACATGTTTTGTGACAGATTTCTTATTACGCCTTAAATGAAGATATGTTTAAAATATTTTGGTCTATTCTATATGGATGAAAACCATACCCTTCAGTATCCGTGCAACGCTCATCTTTTTCAAAAATGTATTATTTATTGTTGTATAATGGCATGTTCTACATTACTGAGTATCTCCTCAGTATGTATACAGTTCAAAGAAGGATGTCCGATCTATAGTATAAAATCATCCTGTATTTACCTTCCAAAATAATACCTGTGACGTATCTGATCATCGACTTATTCAAGCAACAGAGATGAAGGATTTATTTTGTCTCCTTTATTTTCAGATACGTCGGGCTTATTTGATCTCGGAAAGACAAACGATTTTCAAATGTTCGTTGAGCTGGTCAACTACGGAGTAAACTCGTGCGAGGTCTACCTTCAAGATGAAAACTTTAAGCGGCTGCTCAACTCTGGTGACAAGTTCGACGTCATGATCATGGAAGAATTCTTCTGCGAGTGCTTCCTGCCCCTGGCACACAAATTCGATATTCCCGTCATAGGATTCACCACGTTCGCGCCGAGTGCGTGGCAAGGTGACATTGTCGGAAATCCAAGTCCATATTCTTACGTACCTGACACGTTTCTTACTTACACCGACCACATGACTTTCTTCGAGAGATTGCACAACACCTTGTACGTATTGTTTTGTAAGGTGATCCGCGAGATGTACATGATGCCCAGGCAGGAAGCCCTGGTGCAGAAGTACTTGCCCGATCTGAAGATGCCGAGTCTATTCGAGATGGAAAAGAGGACTTCCATGGTGCTCACCAACAGTCACTTTAGTCTGTTCTACCCGAAACCGCTTCTACCTGCCATGGTCGAAGTTGGGGGGATGCATATCAGTCCACCAAAAAAGTTGCCACAGGTGAGTCCTCTTTTTATATGATCTGAAAGTGCTCTGTCTACAAAATTTGGTGATAAGCCCAAAACAGTATGACACCCGCCTAATAGATTGTAGATCCATCTATGGAACGCAGTTCAGCTGCTATTCTGCGTATCATGGATTCGATAACCGTAGTCTGCTTATAAATAATGTATCTTTCCCCTTATTTTGTCTCTGTTGCCTTCATGATTTAAGACTGTAGCCCAGTCAACATAGTGAAAGGCTTTCTCTAAACCAACAAATGCTATTAATGTACGTCCGCGTTCCTTCAGCCTATCTTCTAAGATAAGTTGTAGGGTCAATGTTGCCTCGCATTTTTCTATATTCCTCCAGAATTACAACTGATTCTCGAGTTTGGCTTTTATCAGCATTTACGCGGTTCTGTAATTAATTCACGTCAGTGTTTTGCAGACACGACGTATAAAAATAATGATTTCATAATGTTTACCCCTGTCAGCACTTGCCTTCTTTGGAATAGGAATTACTACATTCTTCCTGTAGTCGCGGGGTATTTTGCCTTCTTGCGACCCAGAATGGTATTTCGGGCGAATGTGAAATATTTTCAAAGTTCTCCCTGGGGACGCCAGCGGCAGAGTTGAAGCCAAGGCCGGCTAGTACACAATACCCAGATCGGAACGGCAACAAGGAAGAGCACCCGGTATCACATGTAGTAAGGGCACATCAGCGACTTAGTTGCACAAGCCATCCAAACTAGAGGACCGAGGTAACGATGCAGCAGAGTGGCTTCACGGAGAAGGGAGCATAGCATCATACCCTTGACCATGGACAGTGAAGTAACAGCAAAAGTGGCTTTACAGCTCACGGATTCTGCACAAATAACTGAACTTAAAGTTTGAAGAGAGGAGTTGGGACAACACGTCGCGGTACACAGTGCTATGAGGTTCAGAAAACTAGGATACTTTCAGTCATTCATGCCACACGATAACGTCATTGACACAGACCAAGTGCTATAAGTAGTCTACCTTCCAAAGCCCAGTTCTCAGTACATAGCTAACTAATCCCAAGATGGGACCTGCGACGCTCCATCTGTAGTCCACCTAGACGACTCTGGTCTACGAGCAGCTGGTCAGCCTGGAGGACTTGGGTGCCAAGAGCTGCTGCCACCTCTTCGTCACCTTCACTGATGAGACGACTCCTACCACCAGGCTGGCCTATAATGCCTTGGGAGTACCGTAGCTGCCACCCCCCGACAACTGTCTAAGCCGACACCAGTGTCGCTGACTGTTCTCTCCTTGTGATACTGTGATCTGGCTCTTCACAACTATGGCCACCTGGTGAAGAGAAGTTATGCGCCTTCCCAGCACATGACCACAAAGAGCACAGTGATAACATGCTAGCCTTGTTGCTGGCCACTGGGAAACACGGGCAGTGCCAGGAGTGTATCAGGTCAGTAGCTTCTAGTGACGTAGCTACCTGGTGCATGTCTAACCCTGTCGCCGTGGCGGCCGACATTGCCAGATGTGGAGGCATCAGCACGAACCGGCGTGGCTAGTATCCTTTTGCTCGTACGGCTGCGGGAGCCGCGAAAGAAGACATCTGTGTATTCAATAATTGTGTATTCTTCCGGTGAGCGACGTAGCTTCACCACTGCACTCCACGCCATCCCGGCAGTTGTAGAGGCCACATCTCTGGTTCCCATTAGCCTGCTTGATATTTCTTACACAATGTGGAATAGCTTTTCAAGCCAGGCTCTCCCAAGGATCTGAAAAATACTGATGTAATGTCATGTGCCCCAGAGGACTCGTTTCCACTTGGGTGTTTCAGAGCTCTGTCAAATTCTTCTCGCAGTATTTAATCCCGTGTAGCATCTACATTTACTTCCTCTTCTTTTTCTGTAATATTGTTTTCAAGTTTGTTTCTCTTTTATAGACCCTCTACACAGATTAGAGATTAGATTAGATTAGATTAATACTTGTTCCATAGATCATGGATACGACACTTCGTAATGATGTGGAACGTGTCAGGTTAATAAAAGATGTCTGTACAAGAAATTACATTACACAAAATATTGCATGACACTAATGATTAAGTTTTTTTTTTTAACTTAGTTTATATCTAAAAATTCAGCCAATGAGTAGAAGGAGTTGTCATCTAGAAATTCTTTTAATTTATTTTTAAATGTTAGTTGGCTATCTGTCAGGCTTTTGATGCTGTTTGGTAGGCGCCCAAAGACTTTTGTGGCAGCATAATTTACCCCTTTCTGTGCCAAAGTCAGATTTAACCCTGCATAGTGAAGATCATCCTTTCTCCTGGTGTTATAGGTATGCACACTGCTATTACTTTTGAATTGGGTTGGATTATTATCAACAAATTTCATAAGGGAATATATATACTGTGAGGTTACTGTGAGGATCCCTAGATCCTTAAATAGATGTCTGCAGGATGACCGTGGGTGGGCTCCAGCAATTATTCTGATTACACGTTTTTGTGCAATGAATACTTTTCTACTCAACGATGAATTACCCCAGAATATGATGCCATAAGAAAGCAGTGAATGAAAGTAGGCATAGTAAGCTAATTTACTGAGATTCTTATCACCAAAATTTGCAATAACCCTAATAGCATATGTAGCTGAACTCAGACGTTTCAGCAGACCATCAATGTGTTGCTTCCAGTTTAACCTCTCATCAATGGACACACCTAAAAATTTTGAAAATTCTACCTTAGCTACAGACTTCTGTTCAAATTCTATATTTATTACTGGAGTTATGCCATTTACTGTACGGAACTGTATATACTGTGTTTTATCAAAATTTAAAGAGAGTCCGTTTGCTGAGAACCACTTAATAATTTTGTGAGAAACATCATTTACAATTACATCACTTAGTTCTTGTTTTTTGGATGTTATTACTATACTTGTATCATCAGCAAAAAGCACTAACTTTGCATCTTCATCAATGTGGAATGGTAAGTCATTAATGTATATCAAGAACAATAAAGGACCTAAGACCGAACCCTGTGGGACCCCGTGCTTGATAGCACCCCAGTTTGAGGAATCAGCTGTTCTTTTAACATTACACGAACCACTTATTCCTTCCACGTTTCAGCTTTCCTTATCCTTGTTTATTACTGACTTAACACCTGAGCTTCTGATGTTCGTATAGCTGCTTCTTGTCTCTCCAAAGGGCTCTTTTCCTCATTCGCTGATCTGTCTCGCATAATCGCACTTATTTCTAGTCTTGCATTTCTCGTCTAGTCATTCCTACTCTGGCGGTTTGTGCTTTCTGTCAATCTCGTTAGACGACTGTAATCCCTTTCACCTGCTTCATTTGCTGCGTTTTTAAATTGTCTCGTTTCCTCAGTTAGAGTTAGTGCCAAGTGCGTTATCCAAGAATTTGTACTGGACCTTCGCTTTTTAGCTATTTGAGTTTCCACTGCCTCCAGTACTTTAAATAACAAAAGTACTCTTTCGCCTCATATTGTGTTATTTCAGTCAATCATTGCCCAGTGCTCCCGTTCAAACTATTAACAACCTCTGGTTATTTACACTTATCCAAGTCATTTCTTATTTCCCTACCTTCCTGCAATTTCCTCAGTTTCAGCGAGGAGTTCATTACCAGTAAATTACGGTCACAGTCTACATCTGACTCTGAAAGCGTTTTCCAGTCTAAAATTTGGTTTCAATATCTTTGTGTTATCAATGTCTAATCTGTGTGAACCATTCTCCACACCTCACCCACATACGCAGCACCTCTTTACGATTTATAAACCAAGTATTACCAGTGGTTAAATGGTGCTTGGTGAAAAATTATGCCAGTTGGCTTCGGCTTTCAGTCCACATCCTCAAAATATTTTTGCTCTTGATCCACCGCCTATTATTGTACTCCTCTCCTAAATTACAATTAAAGTTCCTTCTCTCTTATTATTTGCATAACTTATTTTATCTCGTTTATTTTCTTTCTATCTCTTCCTCATCTGCAGAGCTGGTGGGCATCTAAAATTGTAGTAATGTGGTGGGCTTTGGCTTTATATCTATCTTTTTTTACTATAAAGAGTTCACTATGATATTCATGGTGGATTACCCACGAATTACTTTCTTGTTCATTATTAATCCTACTTCTGCAGCATACCTATTTGATTTTCTACTGATAAGCCAGTACTGTGCTCTCCAGAGGTCCTTTTTTCCAGCCACCACACTCATATCCACCACTTTATCTAACTTTAACCTATTCATCTCCCATTCCGAATTATGTAACCTACCTACCTACCACATTATGGGTTCTACAGTTGCATGCTCTGACTCTTTGAACAAAAGTTTTGTTTCCCTTGGCGGCAACAACTTCCTGAATAGTTCCCGCTCAAAGGTCAGAATGGAAGACTATACTAGCTCCAAAATATTTTACTCATGAGGATGACATCGCCATTAAGATACAGTGCCACATACTGGCTGTAGCTTCCCCTTGCTGTTAGCCATTTGAGGAGCTATCAGAGCAAGGTCTTGTCGGCTAATATTATGAGGCCAGATCAGTCAATTATCGAGACCAGTGCCCCTGCAGCTACTGAAGACTGCTGCTGCTATTCAAGAAACACACGTCTTTCTATCCTCTTCAGAGATTTCCCTCCAATGAGATTGCACATATGGTAAGGCTATCTACATCTCAGTACTATATTCTACAGTCAGAGTACAGCTCATCCAAGTCTCACTATTGTCTGTTCAAGTCAGGGAACTGAGGTCTCAGTACAGTCAACTAAGGCCTGGAGTGTCCATAAAAGGCTCAGTACTCGCCACCAAAGACTCAACATTGTCCACCCAAAACCTCATCATTGTCCACCAAAGTTTCAGTACTTACTGTCTACCAAGTCACAGTATTGTCCATCAGACTCTCAGTACTGTCCACCAAAGTCTCAGTTCTGTACACCAAAGACTCAGTGCGGTCCACCAAAGTCTCAGTTCTGTCCACCAAAGTCTCAGTTCTGTCCACCAAAGTCTCAGTTCTGTCCACCAAAGTCTCAGTGCTGTCCACCATAACCTCAGTTCTGTCCACAAAAGTCTCACATCTCTCCACCAAAGACTCAGTTCTGTCCACGAAAGTCTCACATCTGTCCACCAAAGTCTCACATCTGTCCACCAAAGTCTCACATCTGTCCACCAAAGTCTCACATCTGTCCACCAAAGTCTAAGTACTGTACACCAAAGTCTAAGTACTGTCCACCAAAGTCTCAGTACTGTCCACCAAAGTCTCAGTACTGTCCACCAAAGTCTCAGTACTGCCCACCAGAGTCTCAGTACCGCCCACCAAAGTCTCAGTACTGCCCACCAGAGTCTCAGTACTGTCTACCAGAGTCTCAGTACTGTGCACCAGTTTCAGTACTGCCCACTAGAGTCTCAGTACTGTCCACCAGAGTCTCAGTACTGCCCACCAGAGTCTCAGTGCTGTCCACAAGAGTCTCAGTACTGTCCACCAGAGTCCCAGTACTGTCCACCAGAGTCCCAGTACTGTCCACCAGAGTCCCAGTACTGTCCACCAGAGTCCCAGTACTGTCCACTAGAGTCCCAGTACTGTCCACCAGAGTCCCAGTACTGTCCACCAGAGTCCCAGTTCTGTCCACCAGAGTCCCAGTTCTGTCCACCAGAGTCCCAGTTCTGTCCACCAGAGTCCCAGTACTGTCCACCAGAGTCCCAGTACTGTCCACCAGAGCCCCAGTACTGTCCACCAGAGTCCCAGTACTGTCCACCAGAGTCCCAGTACTGCCACCAGAGTCCCAGTACTGTCCACCAGAGTCCCAGTACTGTCCACCAGAGTCCCAGTACTGTCCACCAGAGTCCCAGTACTGCCACCAGAGTCCCAGTACTGTCCACCAGAGTCCCAGTACTGTCCACCAGAGTCCCAGTACTGTCCACCAGAGTCCCAGTACTGTCCACCAGAGTCCCAGTTCTGTCCACCAGAGTCCCAGTTCTGTCCACCAGAGTCCCAGTTCTGTCCACCAGAGTCCCAGTACTGTCCACCAGAGTCCCAGTACTGTCCACCAGAGTCCCAGTACTGTCCACCAGAGTCTCAGTGCTGTCCACAAGAGTCTCAGTACTGTCCACCAGAGTCCCAGTACTGTCCACCAGAGTCCCAGTACTGTCCACCAGAGTCCCAGTACTGTCCACCAGAGTCCCAGTTCTGTCCACCAGAGTCCCAGTTCTGTCCACCAGAGTCCCAGTACTGTCCACCAGAGTCCCAGTACTGTCCACCAGAGTCCCAGTACTGTCCACCAGAGTCCCAGTACTGTTCACCAGAGTCTCAGTACTGTCCACCAGAGTCTCAGTACTGTCCACCAAAGTCTCAGTACTGCCCACCAGAGTCTCAGTACCGCCCACCAAAGTCTCAGTACTGCCCACCAGAGTCTCAGTACTGTCTACCAGAGTCTCAGTACTGTGCACCAGTTTCAGTACTGCCCACTAGAGTCTCAGTACTGTCCACCAGAGTCTCAGTACTGCCCACCAGAGTCTCAGTGCTGTCCACAAGAGTCTCAGTACTGTCCACCAGAGTCCCAGTACTGTCCACCAGAGTCCCAGTACTGTCCACCAGAGTCCCAGTACTGTCCACCAGAGTCCCAGTACTGTCCACCAGAGTCCCAGTACTGTCCACCAGAGTCCCAGTACTGTCCACCAGAGTCCCAGTTCTGTCCACCAGAGTCCCAGTTCTGTCCACCAGAGTCCCAGTTCTGTCCACCAGAGTCCCAGTACTGTCCACCAGAGTCCCAGTACTGTCCACCAGAGCCCCAGTACTGTCCACCAGAGTCCCAGTACTGTCCACCAGAGTCCCAGTACTGCCACCAGAGTCCCAGTTCTGTCCACCAGAGTCCCAGTACTGTCCACCAGAGTCCCAGTACTGTCCACCAGAGTCCCAGTACTGTCCACCAGAGTCCCAGTACTGTCCACCAGAGTCCCAGTACTGTCCACCAGAGTCCCAGTACTGTCCACCAGAGTCCCAGTACTGTCCACCAGAGTCTCAGTACTGCCCACCAGAGTCTCAGTGCTGTCCACAAGAGTCTCAGTACTGTCCACCAGAGTCCCAGTACTGTCCACCAGAGTCCCAGTACTGTCCACCAGAGTCCCAGTACTGTCCACCAGAGTCCCAGTTCTGTCCACCAGAGTCCCAGTTCTGTCCACCAGAGTCCCAGTTCTGTCCACCAGAGTCCCAGTACTGTTCACCAGAGTCCCAGTACTGTCCACCAGAGTCTCAGTACTGTTCACCAGAGTCTCAGTACTGTCCACCAGAGTCTCAGTACTGTCCACCAGAGTCTCAGTACTGTCCCCCAGAGTCTCAGTACTGTCCACCAGAGTCCCAGTACTGTCCACCAGAGTCCCAGTACTGTCCACCAGAGTCTCAGGACTGCCCACCAGAAACTCAGTACTGCCCACCAGAGTCCCAGTACTGTCCACCAGAGTCCCAGTACTGTCCACCAGAGTCCCAGTACTGTCCACCAGAGTCTCAGTACTGTCCACCAGAGTCCCAGTACTGTCCACAAGAGACTCAGTGCTGTCCACAAGAGTCTCAGTACTGTCCACAAGAGTCTCAGTACTGTCCACCAGAGTCTCAGTACTTAGATTAGATTAGATTAGATTAATACTTGTTCCATAGATCATGAATACGACACTTCGTAATGATGTGGAATGTGTCAGGTTAACAAAAGATGTCTGTACAAGAAATTACATTACACAAAATATTGCATGACACTAATGATTAAGTTTTTTTTTTTTAACTTAGTTTATATCTAAAAATTCAGCCAATGAGTAGAAGGAGTTGTCATCTAGAAATTCTTTTAATTTATTTTTAAATGTTAGTTGGCTATCTGTCAGGCTTTTGATGCTGTTTGGTAGGTGCCCAAAGACTTTTGTGCCAGCATAATTTACCCTTTTCTGTGCCAAAGTCAGATTTAACCCTGCATAGTGAAGATCATCCTTTCTCCTGGTGTTATAGGTATGCACACTGCTATTACTTTTGAATTGGGTTGGATTATTATCAACAAATTTCATAAGGGAATATATATACTGTGAGGTTACTGTGAGGATCCCTAGATCCTTAAATAGATGTCTGCAGGATGACCGTGGGTGGGCTCCAGCAATTATTCTGATTACACGTTTTTGTGCAATGAATACTTTTCTACTCAACGATGAATTACCCCAGAATATGATGCCATACGAAAGCAGTGAATGAAAGTAGGCATAGTAAGCTAATTTACTGAGATTCTTATCACCAAAATTTGCAATAACCCTAATAGCATACGTAGCTGAACTCAGACGTTTCAGCAGACCATCAATGTGTTGCTTCCAGTTTAACCTCTCATCAATGGACACACCTAAAAATTTTGAAAATTCTACCTTAGCTACAGACTTCTGTTCAAATTCTATATTTATTACTGGAGTTGTGCCATTTACTGTACGGAACTGTATATACTGTGTTTTATCAAAATTTAAAGAGAGTCCGTTTGCTGAGAACCACTTAATAATTTTGTGAGAAACATCATTTACAATTACATCACTTAGTTCTTGTTTTTTGGATGTTATTACTATACTTGTATCATCAGCAAAAAGAACTAACTTTGCATCTTCATCAATGTGGAATGGTAAGTCATTAATGTATATCAAGAACAGTAAAGGACCTAAGACCAACCCTGTGGGACCCCGTGCTTGATAGCACCCCAGTTTGAGGAATCAGCTGTTTTAACATTACACGAACCACTTATTTCAACTTTCTGCATTCTTCCAGTTAAGTATGAATTAAACCATTTGTGCACTGCCCCACTCAAACCATAATGATTTAGCTTATCTAAAAGAATTCCATGATTTACACAATCAAAGGCCTTTGAGAGATCACAAAAAATACCAATGGGTGATGTCCGGTTATTCAGAGCATTTAATATTTGATGAGTGAAAGCATATATATCATTTTCTGTTGAAAAGCCTTTCTGAAAACCAAACTGACATTTTGTTAGTACTTTATTTTTACAAATATGGGAGGCTACTCTTGAATACATTACTTTCTCAAAAATTTTTGATAGAGCTGTCAGAAGAGAGATTGGGCGGTAGTTGTTGACATCCGACATATCCCCCTTTTTATGCAATGGTTTTACAATGGCATATTTCAGTCTATCAGGGAAAACACCCTGCTCCAAAGAGCTATTACATACGTGGCTGAGAATTCTACTTATCTGTGGGGAACAAGCTTTAAGTACTTTGCTGGAAATGCCATCAATTCCGTAAGAGCTTTTACTTTTCAGTGAGTTTATTATTTTACTGATTTCAGAGGGAGAGGTTGGTGGAATTACAGCTGTTTCAAACTGTGCAGGTATGGCCTCTTCTATTAATAGCCTTGCCTCTTCTAGTGAAGATCTAGATCCTATTTTCTCCACAACATTTAAAAAATGATTATTCAAAATATTTTCAATTTCTGATTGTTTGTTAGTGCACTTGTCATTCAGTTTTATTGCACTAAAGTCTTCCTGTGCTCTTGGTTGCCCTGTTTCCCTTTCAATAACATTCCAAATTGCTTTAATTTTATTATCAGAGTTACTGATCTCAGACATGATACACATGCTTCTGGACTTTTTAATAACTTTTCTTAGTACCGCACAATAGTTTTTATAATATTGAACAATTTCGGGGTCAGTACTCCATCTTGCTGTTAGATAGAGTTCTCTTTTGCGGTTGCAAGATATTCTTATTCCTTTAGTTAGCCAAGGTTTTTTATATGTTTTCTTGGAATTATGTTTAACTATTTTCTTGGGAAAACAATTTTCAAATACCCTTAAAAATGTATTGTGAAATAAGTTATATTTCAAGTTTGCATCGGCTTCCTTATACACTTCATCCCAGTCTAGCTGCTGTAGGCTTTCCCTAAAGTTTGCAATATTTATATTGTTAATTGAACGCACTGCTTTGAAAGTCTGATTTATTATACTGCATGGAGCTATGTCATGTACTGTAACAACTGTCCACCAGGGTCCCAGTACTGTCCACCAGAGTCCCAGTACTGTCCAGCAGAGTCCCAGTACTGTCCACCAGAGTCCCAGTACTGTCCACCAGAGTCCCAGTACTGTCCACCAGAGTCCCAGTACTGTCCACCAGAGTCCCAGTACTGTCCACCAGAGTCCCAGTACTGTCCACCAGAGTCCCAGTACTGTCCACCAGAGTCCCAGTACTGTCCACCAGAGTCCCAGTACTGCCCTCCAGAGTCTCAGTACTGCCCACCAGAGTCTCATTACTGCCCACCAGAGTCTCATTACTGCCCACCAGAGTCCCAGTACTGCCCACCAGAGTCTCATTACTGACCACCAGAGTCTGATTACTGCCCACCAGAGTCTCATTACTGCCCACCAGAGTCACAGTACTGCCCACCAGAGTCACAGTACTGCCCACCAGAGTCTCAGTACTGCCCACCAGAGTCTCAATACTGCCACCCAGAGTCTGAATACTGCCCACCAGAGTCTCAATACTGCCCACCAGAGTCTCAATACTGCCCACCAGAGTCTCAGTACTGTCCACCAGAGTCCCAGTACTGTCCACCAGAGTCCCAGTACTGTCCACCAGAGTCCCAGTACTGTCCACCAGAGACCTAGTACTGTCCACCAGAGTCCCAGTACTGTCCACCAGAGTCCCAGTACTGTCCACCAGAGTCCCAGTACTGTCCACCAGAGTCCCAGTACTGTCCACCAGAGTCCCAGTACTGTCCACCAGAGTCTCAGGACTGCCCACCAGAAACTCAGTACTGCCCACCAGAGTCTCAGTACTGTCCACCAGAGTCCCAGTACTGTCCACCAGAGACCTAGTACTGTCCACCAGGGTCCCAGTACTATCCACCAGAGTCCCAGTACTGTCCACCAGAGTCCCAGTACTGTCCACCAGAGTCCCAGTACTGTCCACCAGAGTCCCAGTACTGTCCACCAGAGTCCCAGTACTGTCCACCAGAGTCCCAGTACTGTCCACCAGAGTCCCAGTACTGTCCACCAGAGACCTAGTACTGTCCACCAGAGTCCCAGTACTGTCCACCAGAGTCCCAGTACTGTCCACCAGAGTCTCAGTACTGTCCACCAGAGTCTCAGTACTGCCCACCAGAGACCTAGTACTGTCCACCAGAGTCCCAGTACTGTCCACCAGAGTCTCAGGACTGCCCACCAGAAACTCAGTACTGCCCACCAGAGTCTCAGTACTGTCCACCAGAGTCCCAGTACTGTCCACCAGAGACCTAGTACTGTCCACCAGAGTCCCAGTACTGTCCTCCAGAGTCCCAGTACTGTCCACCAGAGTCCCAGTGCTGTCCACCAGAGTCCCAGTACTGTCCACCAGAGTCCCAGTACTGTCCACCAGAGTCCCAGTACTGTCCACCAGAGTCCCAGTGTGCCCTCCAGAGTCTCAGTACTGTCCACCAGAGTCTCAGTACTGTCCACCAGTGTCTCACTACTGTCCACCAGAGTCTCACTACTGTCCACCAGAGTCTCACTACTGTCCACCAGAGTCTCATTACTGTTCACCAGAAACTCAGTACTGCCCACCAGAGTCTCAGTACTGTCCACCAGAGTCCCAGTACTGTCCACCAGAGACCTAGTACTGTCCACCAGGGTCCCAGTACTATCCACCAGAGTCCCAGTACTGTCCACCAGAGTCTCAGTACTGCCCACCAAAGTCTCAGTTTTGCCCACCAAAGTCTCAGTTTTGCCCACCAGAGTCTCAATACTGCCCACCAGAGTCTCAGTACTGCCCACCAGTCTCAGTACTGCCCACCAGTCGCAGTACTGCCCACCAGAGTCTCAGTACTGTCAACCAGAGTGTCAGTACTGTCCACCAGAGTCTCAGTACTGTCCACCAGAGTCTCAGTACTGGTCACCAGAGTCTCAGTACTGTCCCCCAGAGTCTCAGTACTGTCCACCAGAGTCTCAGTACTGTCCCCTAGAGTCTCAGTACTGTCCACCAGAGTCTCAGTACTGTCCACCAGAGTCTCAGTACTGTCCACCAGAGTCTTAGTACTGTCCACCAGTGTCTCACTACTACTCACCAGAGTCTCAGTACAGCCCAACACAGTCTTTGTAATGCCCACCAGAGTCTCAGTACTGCCCACCAGAGTCTCAGTACTGCCCACCAGTGTCTCAGTACTGCCCACCAGAGTCTCAGTACTGCCCACCAGAGTGTCAATACTGCCCACCAGAGTCTCAGTACTGCCCACCAGAGTCTCAGTACTACCCACCAGAGTCTCAGTACTGCCCACCAGAGTCTCAGGACTGCCCACCAGAGTCTCAGTACTGCCCACCAGAGTCTCAGTACTGCCCACCAGAGTCTCAGTGCTGTCCACAAGAGTCTCAGTGCTGTCCACAAGAGTCTCAGTGCTGTCCACAAGAGTCTCAGTACTGTCCACCAGAGTCCCAGTACTGTCCACCAGAGTCCCAGTACTGTCCACCAGAGTTCCAGTACTGTCCACCAGAGTCCCAGTACTGTCCACCAGAGTCCCAGTACAGTTCACCAGAGTCTCAGTACTGTCCACCAGAGTCTCAGTACTGTCCACCAGAGTCTCAGTACTGTCCCCCAGAGTCTCAGTACTGTCCACCAGAGTCTCAGTACTGTCCACCAGAGTCTCAGTACTGTCCACCAGAGTCTCAGTACTGACCACCAGTGTCTCACTACTACTCACCAGAGTCTCAGTACTGCCCAACAGAGTCTTTGTAATGCCCACCAGAGTCTCAGTACTGCCCACCAGAGTCTCAGTACTGCCCACCAGAGTCTCAGTACTGCCCACCAGAGTCTCAGTACTGCCCACCAGAGTCTCAGTACTGCCCACCAGAGTCTCAGTACTGCCCACCAGAGTCTCAGTACTGCCCACCAGAGTGTCAATACTGCCCACCAGAGTCTCAGTACTGCCCACCAGAGTCTCACTACTACCCACCAGAGTCTCACTACTACCCACCAGAGTCTCACTAATACGCACCAGAGTCTCAGTGCTGTCCACCAAAGTCCCAGTACTGTCCACCAGAATCCCAGTACTGTCCACAAGAGTCTCAGTACTGTCCACAAGAGTCGCAGTACTGTCCACCAGAGTCTCAATGCTGTCCACAAGAGTCTCAGTACTGCCCGCCAGTCTCAGTACTGCCCACCAGAGTCTCAGTATTCCCCGCCAAAGTCTCATTACTGTCGACTAAAGTCTCAGTACTAACAAAAGGTTTCATTTCTCTACATCTGGGTCTCGGAACTGTCCATCTTGGTGTCAGAACTGTCCATCTTGGTCTCAGAACTGTCCATCTGGGTCTCAGAGCTGTCCATCTCGGTCTTAGTATTTTCCATCTAGTTCCTAGAACTCCCTGTCTAAGTCCCACTGCTGTCTGTCTATCTCAGAGTACTGTCAACCTACATTTCAGTAATTTTCCTATGTCCCAGTTTTTCCATTTAAGTCTGTCCACCTGCGTATCAGTAAGTTTCATCTAGTTCCCAGTACTGTCTATCAAAATCTCACTAATATCCATGCAGGCGAGAGTCCTACCCATCTTTGTCATTACTGTCTGTCTTGCCCATCTAAGTTTCAATAGGTCCTCCTACATCTCAATAATATCCATCACGTTTCCAGTACCGTCCACCGTGGTAAAAGATGTGTTTTTTTCAGAGGAAGCTTACTTATGTTGATATGACTTGGCCATGTTTATATTTAAAAGAAAGGGTCACAGGATTGCTCATTTCCTTTATTTTCGGATTCGTTTGCTACAGGTCCAATACCGCGTGAACCCTTCCACAATTTCTCTCATTGAACACTAAAACAGTCATATATTCTTTTAAATTGTATAACGGATGACGCTAGTGTTTCTCTGCAAACATGTAGCAATGATTCATGCGTCAAGGAAATAAAATTTAACAGCTACTGTTGTGTACCTCTCCCAGAAATTTGGCTGAGAAGCCTTTCTAAGATTTGAATTTTCTGTCGTTGAATGGTGATCGAATTGGGAGCATAAGGACAGGCAGCATAGGGTGAGATCACACTAGAGATTACGCATAAAAAGGTGGCTATTTTTGCTATGTCTGTATCTTGACAATTGCACAAAACGATTCAAATATTCCACTAAAATAACGTTTATTAAAATCGGTGCCTTAACATACATGGGCGTGGCAAGAAGTGTTCTTTCTCTGATGCATAAGGAGAAACAGCTCACAAGCAGACTAGAATACCGATTACGTGGGTTTCCAGAAAATGAGTACTTCTGCATCACAGTTCATCTAATCAATCACACTTTCGAATCTACAGGAATTCCTAATCATACACGACACGGTCAGAGACCAAAACGTCAGGTGCGTGCGGGTCACAGTTTAATAGTTGTCCCAAGTCTCCCATAAAAAACAATGTTAAATTCAGTAAATTCCAACTTTCAAAAATTCCTATTTAGGGCTTCGTTTCACTCGAAATCATTTGTACTATTGAAGGTAGCTATTCACTACTGGAGGCCTTTGACTTTCCTGCATATGATTGCACACTCATACAAAGAGATGGTCAATCACGAATATGCATTACATTTCGTGAAGTCACCACACAAATGAGGATTCTTCTCTCCACAGACCTCTGAGTTTCTGAATGGAGATAATCTGTATTGGCATTGAACAGACTTGACTGCACTTGGCAGTGTGCTCACACAAAGGACCGATTCAATACACAAAAGAAATACTTTTAAAACCACGATAAACTCAACATAAAACATATACAAACGTTACAGGTAAATCGTTGAAGGCGATTGAACTAATGTACTCTTAGGATCTTTCACAAGTTTACAGGATTTATACAAAAGCACAAGAGTCTATCACTCACAGACTATAAAACTAATTGAAATCAGAAGACTACAGAAAACTCCATTAGTCATTGGTTTTTACTGCGCAAAATGACGTGCATTAATTAGCAATTTAACAGAATACAAATGCTATTAATGAACGTGTTGAAGACACATGGTCACTCTTCACAAGAAAAAAAGCACAGTTACGAATTCATTCATCGCACTTGGATTTTACTGAAATAATTGCGAAATCCGAACCAAACTATTCCCCACCACATGACTGAAATAAATGAACTTGTTCCCTAGTCATATTTACCAAAAAGAATCTTTGAGGCTGTCTCAAGTTCTGTTTCGAGGAACAAGCATACTTGCGGTTCAGAGGCGGGACCAAAAGCGTCTGTAAAGTTGGCCTTGCTGCGGCGTCCTACGGTATTTTCATATTGGTGGTTGGGGGTAAGCTTTTGCTTCCCGAGTTTAGGCAACTGTACAAACAAAATAGTGGTAAACTCTGAACAGAGAGAAAGCAGCATTATTGATTATCTGCGATAGCGCCCAAGGAAGTTTGATACAACTATGAATCTTTCTAACAACCATTGACTATAGTACACACACGCGAATTTTAAACACTTAAACTATGCCAAAAATGTATCAAATCACAAAATTTTTAAATCTTTGAATAATTTGCAGTTCATTTACGTAGTAAAACTGTTGCAGATGTAGTTCTTACACAAGTGATTAACAGGGGAAAGAAAATAAAGGCAATATACCAGTATGTTCTTGTGTTTAAGACGAGTTCCATCCATTTGGACTTTAATTTGGTGACATGACATATTTTATAACAATTCCTGAAGCTCAGCTCTTATGATAATTTTTCAATACTGCATATTTTGCTAACACTGAAACAATTTCATTTTATCCCCTGTTGTTGCCACAAAAATGCGAAGTGGCTACTGTGTGACGAAAACAAGCATTTTTCTAACACCAGGCAGTTCATACAAAGGAAAAAGCAATGCATTCAAGCACTTAAGAGTATTACTAGTTTTATTTAGACCGAACTGGGACGGAGTAAGAAACAGTTGTGGCTGTTGTTTTATATACTGTGCTGTGAATTAGATTACTTGATTAAAAACGAATTGATGCACACTGAAATTATACAAATGACTGAGTTCTAACAATACTTCTCCGATGATAAATATGAAATGACAAACAGTTATCGGGTGCTGTCTGAATTATATTAAAAGTATTATGAAATGCATTCGCATTCCTGCAGAGGCTATATGGTTTATTAGTAGTACATGAAAAGTTCTGGATTTCCGTCTTTGTGCGAGCAGTCATCTTAATTGCCTCAGCCATCTGAGCATGCCTCCAGGACCGACCCAAACTTCCATGTGCTCTGGCGTCTACAGCTCGTAGTGCTCTTATCAACCATCCTTGGTCCTTTTAATTTCTTTTAAGCAACAACAGTAGACTGAATTGCTCTTTGCACAAGAAATATACCTGCAAGAAACCTCAGTTTGAGATCTTATTCCGTCAGGTATCCAAAATCAAATCATCATCATACAAATCAATACACTGAGGCACAGTCCTATTCTTTTAAACACTGGCAAATATTAAAAAAAATCAACTCTCTAGAACGGATATAAGCACATAATAATGTCTGTGCTTCTGCCGAACTCCTGTCAGTGACAATGATCACATAATTAACTTCAAAACAATCTTTCAAGCAAACATGAGCACCACCACAGTTTGAAGAAACTTTCGACAAAGCTTAGGTATCTGATTAATGAGGGAATTAGTATATTTCATCAAAATATACAGGGTATTAGAGATAAAGTCAGTGAACTGCTTATAGATGTTGACTCTGAAATTATTGGTATATCTGAACACTTCTTAAATAAGGAGATAATTCAGAGGCTTCCTTTACCAGGATACAGGTTGGCTGGCAGCTTTTCTAGGAGCTCTTTGCGGTGTGGGGGAGTAGCCATGTATGTGAAAAACGGTATCCCATTTGAGTCAATTGATGTTTCAAAGTACTGCACTGAAAAGGTGTTTGAATGTTGTGCAGGTGTGGTTAAATTTAGTGGAGCTAAGCTTCTTACTGTTGTTATTTATAGATCCCCAGACTCCGATTTCACAACATTTTTGCTAAAGTTAGAGGAGGTTCTTGGTTCACTTTATAGGAAATACAAAAAGTTAGTTATATGTGGTGACTTCAATATTAATTCTATAAGTGATTGTGCAAGGAAAAGGATGCTGGTAGAACTCCTTAATTCATATAATCTTATGTAAACCGTATTCTTTCCAACGAGAGTGCAAGGGAACAGTAGAACAACCATAGACAATATTTTTGTTCATTCCTCATTACTAGAAGGGCATTCTGTTAGCAAAAAGGTGAATGGCCTTTCAAAGCATGATGCACAAATTTTAACTCTAAAAGATTTTTTTGTGCTCCATCACGTGTTAAATATAGTCATCAGCTGTTTAGGAAAGCAGACTCAGTTGATGTAGAGACATTTGTAAAGCTCATCAAGGAAGAAGAGTGGCAAGATGTTTATATCGCTGATACAGTAGACGATAAATATAATCCAGAATGAGATTACATGCTTTTATCAAGACTTTTCTCATGCTCTTTGAAAGTTGCTTCCCGTTAGAACGTTCAAAACAGGGTACTAGCACAAACAGGCAGCCTGGGGGGCTGACTAGAGGGATAAGAATATCTTGTAGAACAAAGTGGCAATTATATCAAAACGTTATAAACAGTCACAATCTAAATGCAGCAACCCATTACAAACAGTATTGTAAGGTGCTTAAAAAAGTTATTAGGAAGGCAAAAAGTATGTGTTATGCAGATAGAATAGCTAAGTCTCAGGATAAAATTAAAATCATACGGTCAGTCATAAAGGAAGTGGCTGGTCTGCAGAGACAGGTAGAGGATATAGAATCAGTGCATAGTGGGAATGTCCGTGTTACTGATAAGTCGCATATATGTACAGTATTTAATAATCACTTTCTAAATGTAGCAGGTGAACTAAATAGAAACCTAGTCCCAACAGGGAATCATATAGCGCTCATAGAAAAAAAGTGTTCTGAGACTGTTACCTGAAATGCTCCTCCATGATACTGACAAGAGGGAGATTGAGTTGATAATTAAATCACTAAAGACCAAGAACTCTCATGGATATGACTGGGTATCTATCAGTATACTGAAGTGTTATTCCATGTATGTTAGCCCAGTACTTAGCCATGTCTGTAACTTTTCCTTTAGAAGTGGTCGGTTTCCTGACCGATTAAAGTACTTGGTAGTGAAGCCACTTTATAAAAAGGGAGACAGGGATAATATTGACAATTATAGACCTATTTCTATGCCATCGATGTTTGCTAAAGTTATCGAGAAGGTTGTATATACAAGGTTACTGGAGCATTTAAATTCGCATAATTTGCTGTCAAATGTACAGTTAGGTTTTAGAAGTGGCTTAACCACTGAAAATACTATATTCTCCTTTCTCTGTGATGTTTTGGACGGATTAAATAGAAGGTTGCGAACGTTGGGTGTTTTCTTTTATTTAATGAAGGCTTCTGACTGTGTTGACCACAAAATATTACTGCAGAAGTTGGACCATTATGGGGTAAGGGGAGTAGCTTACAATTGGTTCACCTCTTACTTTAAGAACAGAAAGCAGAAGGTAATTCTCCGCAATATTGAGAGTGGTAGTGATGTTCAGTCCCAATGGGGCATTGTTAAGTGGGGCGTTCCCCAAGGGTCGGTGCTGGGGCCACTGCTGTTTCTTATTTATATAAATGATATGCCTTCCAGTATTACAGGCGATTCAAAAATATTTCTGTTTGCTGATGACATCAGCTTGGTAGTGAAGGTTCTTGTGTGTAATATTGAAACATTATCAAATAATGTAGTTCATGAAATAAGTTTGTGGCTTGTGGAAAATAATTTGATGCTAAATCACTGTAAGACTCGGTTTTCACGGTTTCTAACTCATTTCAACAAGAACTGATATTTTAATCAGACAGAATGGGTATATTATAAGCGAGACGGAACAGTTCAAGTTCCTAAGCGTTCGGATAGATAGTAAGCTGTTGTGGAAAGCTCATGTTCAGGATCTTGTTCAGAAACTAAATGCCGCTTTATTTACCATTAGAACAGTATCTGAAATAAGTGACATTTCAACACGAAAAGTAGTCTACTTCGCATATTTTCATACGCTTATGTCATATGGTATTATTTTTTGGGGGAATTCTGATTCAAAAAGGGTGTTTTTGGCTCAAAATCGGTCTGTTCGAGCTATGTGTGGTGTAACTTCGTAAACCTCTTGTCGACCCCTATTCAATAGTCTGGGAATTTTGACATTGCACTCACAGTATATATTTTCTTTAATGTCGTTTGTTGTTAACAACATTAGCTTATTCCCAAGAGTTAGCAGCTTTCACTCAGTTAATACTAGGCAGAAATCAAATCTGAATGTGTAGTGCACTTCCTTGACTCTTATGCAGAAAGGCGTGCAGTATTCTGCTGCATCCATTTTCAATATGCTACCACAAGAACTCAAAAATCTTAGCAGTAGCCCAAACACTTTTAAGTTTAAAATGAAGAGTTTCCTCATGGCTCACTCCTATTCTGTCGAGGAGCTCCTGGAAGAGCTAAAAAATTAAGCAAATTCCACTGTTACATTCTTGATTTTCTTTATTTAAACTAATGGCTTGTCCGCTGAATGTGTTTCTTATATTTCATTTTATCTGTTTGTACAATCTACAAATGAATATGTTTCTTATATTTCATTTTATCTGTTTCTACAATCGTGTTATAATTTCATGTATTGACTCGTTCCATGACCATGGAGACTTTTCCATAATGTGGTCCCACAGAACAATAAATAAAGGAAAAAAAGGAACTGTTATATAATATAAATAAGCATCATTGAAACAGAACCCATATCAGATCTAACTCCCAATTATTCTTTCTTTTAAACTTATCATGCCTCACAAAAATCATAGTGATTCATTTTTGCTCTAATATCACATCAATATACACACTAATATCACATGTCTATCC